>NC_081364.1:1302500-1455000 GCF_030684315.1 Stegostoma tigrinum
AAGGGCCTGTTCCTGTGCTATACTTCTCTTTTTGTTTTTCTCTTTTGACTATTCCCACGCAGCGCTGACCAACCAACTGACATCAGGGATACTTTCTAATCAGGAGATGGTATTACCCATCTCTGGGGTAGGAGGGACTAAAATCCAGGTGTCCTAGCTCAGAAATAGGATCGCTATCACTGGGCCAACAGAGACCTTACCGCCAGCATTTATATACTCCATAAACTCGGATTTAGCCGCAATTGTTTGAATTCCAATCCTGTGAGCCTCCAGGTTACCCCCAGCCACACTCACTGATCTACACAGGCTTCCAGTCTAACAGCCCAAGCCCTGCACTGCCTCTGCTCTCTCTACCTCTGTCACCTCCTCCAGCCCCACAACCCAGACAGATCTCTGTGGCTACTTTAAATCTGGCTGCTCGCTCCCCTCCTCCAGCAGCCAGGGCCGTGAGCTTCAGAATCCCTTCCCTAACCAGCTCTGACCCCCTGTATTGCTTTGTCCCTTTCAGTGAGTCCGTAAAGCCCATACCTCACTCAAGCCTTTTGGTCAGTAACATCTCCTCACGTGGGGCTGGAGACCAATGTTTGTCAGATAATGGTCCTCCTGAGATGCTGCTTGGCCTGCTGTGTTCATCCAGCCTCACACTTTGTTACCTTGGATTCTCCAGCATCTGCAGTTCCCATTATCTTTATCAGGTAATGGCTCCTCTGAAGCATGACAGGATTTCCACAAATGCATTTCATTGTACAAGAGATTCCTGGTGTATGCCTCACTAGGAAAATTATGAATATCTGCCCCAGGGCAAAATAACACTCTGTTTCTTCACCAGAAGCAATGTTAATTCCAGCAAGCATCAGGTTGCTGTCCTCCTGAGTGCGAGAACAGTGCAGAACCCCCTGAGACCAGCCTCCTGCTGTTTGAACAGAAGCTTTCACTCTTCCAGCCTGCTGCTTCACTCCAGCATCAGTATTAAACCAAGGACCACAGCCCACACAGAGAGACACACAGCCCACACACATAGAGACACAGCCCACGCACACAGAGACACACAGCCCCTGCACACATAGAGACACAGCCCACGCACACAGAGAGACACAGCCCACGCACACAGAGACACACAGCCCACACACAGAGAGACACAGCTCCCACACACAGAGAGACACAGCCCACACACAGAGAGACACACAGCCCCCACACAGAGACACAGCCCCCACACAGAGAGACACAGCCCACACAGAGAGAGAGAGACACAGCCCACACACACAGTGAGAGACACAGCCCACACACACACAGAGAGACACAGCCCACACAGAGAGAGAGACACAGCCCACCCACACAGAGAGAGACACAGCCCACACAGAGAGAGAGAGACACAGCCCACAGACAGAGAAAGACACAGCCCACACACAGAGAGAGAGACACAGCCCACACAGAGAGAGAGAGACACAGCCCACAGACAGAGAAAGACACAGCCCACACACAGAGAGAGAGACACAGCCCACACAGAGAGAGAGAGAGACACAGCCCACACACAGAGAGAGAGACACAGCCCACACAGAGAGAGAGAGAGACACAGCCCACACAGAGAGAGAGAGAGACACAGCCCACCCACACAGAGAGAGACACAGCCCACACAGAGAGAGAGAGAGACACAGCCCACCCACACAGAGAGAGACACAGCCCACACAGAGAGAGAGAGACACAGCCCACACAGAGAGAGAGAGACACAGCCCACAGACAGAGAAAGACACAGCCCACACACAGAGAGAGAGACACAGCCCACACAGAGAGAGAGAGAGACACAGCCCACACACAGAGAGAGAGACACAGCCCACACAGAGAGAGAGAGAGACACAGCCCACACAGAGAGAGAGAGAGACACAGCCCACCCACACAGAGAGAGACACAGCCCACACAGAGAGAGAGAGAGACACAGCCCACCCACACAGAGAGAGACACAGCCCACACAGAGAGAGAGAGAGACACAGCCCACCCACACAGAGAGAGACACAGCCCACACACACAGAGAGAGAGAGAGAGAGAGAGAGAGAGAGACATAGCCCACACGAAAGTTGATGTTTCCTTTCAGACCCTTCCTCCAGTTCCACACCTTGTTATCTCTGACTCCAGCATCTGCAGTTCTTGCTGTCCCAGAATGAGGGGTGGGCCAGAGTGATGAATGGACCAATACAAACCACCCACAATAACCAGCAAAACTAAACGCACACTAACCACCCTCAATAACCACCTTCACTAACCACTGACACTAACCACCCTCACTAACCACCCTCACTAACCACACACACTAACCACCCTCAATAACCACCTTCACTAACCACTGACACTAACCACCCTCACTAACCACCCTCACTAACCACACACACTAACCACCCTCAATAACCACCTTCACTAACCACTGACACTAACCACCCTCACTAACCACCCTCACTAACCACACACACTAACCACCCTCAATAACCACCTTCACTAACCACTGACACTAACCACCCTCACTAACCACCCTCACTAACCACACACACTAACCACCCTCATTAACCACCTTCACTAACCACTGACACTAACCACCCTCACTAACCACACACACTAACCACCCTCAATAACCACCTTCACTAACCACTGACACTAACCACCCTCACTAACCACCCTCACTAACCACACACACTAACCACCCTCAATAACCACCTTCACTAACCACTGACACTAACCACCCTCACTAACCACCCTCACTAACCACACACACTAACCACCCTCATTAACCACCTTCACTAACCACTGACACTAACCACCCTCACTAACCACACACACTAACCACCCTCAATAACCACCTTCACTAACCACTGACACTAACCACCCTCACTAACCACACACTAACCACCCTCATTAACCACCCTCATTAACCACACACTAACCACCCTCATTAACCACACACTAACCACCCTCACTAACCACTGACACCAACCACCCTCACTAACCACCCTCACTAACCACCCTCACTAACCACACACTAACCACACACTAACCACACACTAACCACCCTCACTAACCACACACTAACCACCCTCATTAACCACACACTAACCACCCTCACTAACCACTGACACTAACCACCCTCACTAACCACCCTCACTAACCACCCTCACTAACCACACACTAACCACACACTAACCACCCTCACTAACCACACACTAACCACCCTCATTAACCACACACTAACCACCCTCACTAAGCACCCTCACTAACCACCCTCACTAACCACCCTCACTAACCACACACTAACCACCCTCACTAACCACCCTCACTAACCACACACACTAACCACCCTCAATAACCACCTTCACTAACCACTGACACTAACCACCCTCACTAACCACACACTAACCACCCTCACTAAGCACCCTCACTAAGCACCCTCACTAACCACCCTCACTAACCACACACTAACCACACACACTAACCACCCTCACTAACCACTGACACTAACCAGCCACACTAACCACCATCACTAACCACCGTCACTAACCACCCTCACTAACCACCCACTCTAACCACTCGCAGTAACCACCCTCACTAACCACTGACACTAACCATCTGCCTTAGCCACCCTCACTAACCACTGACACAGACCACCCTCTCTAACCACCTATACTAGCCACCTATACTAACTGGTATAGTTTCCCATTAACAGTGTAGTGTGGATTCCGTCAGGGCTGTGCAGGGAGTGACAGGGGTTCTGCCCTGTGTGAGGAATAAAGTGGAATTTAGAACAGACTTCAGAATGGTGCTCAGCAGCTCCTGCTCTGAGGCTGGTCCCCAGGGTATCACCAAAGAAGCCCAGCTTATAGCTCAGTTTTATCCCAGACAGAAATATTCTTTTGTACAGACTGGTTCAGGTTGGTCCTGAAACTAACGTATAAACCAGGCTGGGTTTCCTTTGAAACACTTCCAGCCTTCATTCGAAGGTTATGATCTAAAAGTGTAAAGTCATTGCGGGAGTGCACCCCTCACAGTTTGTGATATGGCTTCAGGAATCAAAGAGGATGAGTGAGAAAAATGGCTCTAGCCTGGCTGATCTTGGGTGCTACGGTGATTCAGCGGTTAGCACTGCTGCCTCACAGAGCCAGGGACCCGGGTTTGAATCCACCCTAGGGTGACTGTCTGTGTGGAGTTTGTACGTTCTCCCCATGTCTGTGTGGGCTTCCTCCCACAGTCCAAAGGTGTGCAGGTTAGGTTGATTGGCCATGGGAAGTGCAGGGTTACAGGGATAGTGTAGGTTCTGAATGAGATGTGGTTTGGAGGGTTGGTGCGGACTCAATGGGCTAAATGGCCTGCCTCCACTCTGTAGGCATTCTACAATCTAACCGAATAGCAGGGACGAATGGCCTACTCCTGCTACTTGTTTCTATGGACGCTGTTTACCTTTGTTTCTGAACTCCCCAGTTTTACTCACTCAGCGTTCCTTTGTGACCTTTCCTATCAATCCACGTAATTTACCGATCCCCGAACTTGGTGTCAATGACCAGCCTGAATAAACAATAGGATCCACACCATGAAGAGTGGGAACACTGGGGAGTCTGTCCTGTCAGACACTGGTCATTCTGTCCTTAAAGAGTCATAGCACCTTCACAAGTGGCTCAGCTCCAATTCCATCCTTCACAAGGTCTCACCATAACCTCTTGTGGAATTCTGCCCAGAGCGATAGAAGGTGGGAAATGATTCACCAGGGTCAAATCTGGGACTGCTGCTGGTCGCTAATCTTATTGAAAAATTGCACTTTGGAATCAGAAACAGACGTGGAGCTGTTGTTTTTCCTGGTGGGCATTATCTTAGAATAAGGGATCACCCATTTTTTCTGTCAGAGGGGAGTGAGCCTGCAGCATTGTTTACTGCAAGGGACTGCCAAGGCTGGAATTTTAAAAATATTCCAGGTTGAGACAGGCAGATTTTTAATCAGTGAGGGAATCAAGGGAAAGGCAGGGAAGTGGAGTTAAGGATGATCATAGCCATTGAATTATATATCACAGAAACAGACACCTCAGTTTGACTTCTCTGCACTGACCAGATATCTTAAACTAATCTAGCCCCATTTGCCAACATTTGGCCCATATCCCTCTAAACCCTTCCTACTCATAAACCCATCCAAGTGCCTTTTACATGTTATAATTGTACCAGCCTCCACCACTTCTATTTCATACATGCACCACCCTCTGTGTGAAAAAATTGTTCCTCAGGTCCCTCTTAAATCTTTCCCCTCTCACCTTAAACCTATGCTCCTTGGTTCTGGATTCTCCTAGATAGGGAAAACACCTTAGCTAGTCACCCTATCCACGTCCCTCATGGTTTTATAAATCTCTGCAAGGTCACCCCTCCATCGCCGATGCTCCAGGGATAAAAGCCCCAGACTATTCAGCTTCTCCCTACAGCTCAAACTCTCCAACCCTGGCAACATCCTCATAAACAGGACAGAACACACCGTTCTGAGGAAGGGTCACTGGACTTGAAACGTTAACTCAGTTTTCTCCTTCACAGATGCTGCCAGACCTGCTGAGCTTTTCTAGCAATTTCTGTTTTAGTTCCTGATTCACAGCATCTGCAGTTCTTTTGGTTTTTAACACCCTTGTAAACCTTTCTGCACCCTTTCCAGTTTAATAACATTCTTCCTGTAGCAGGGCGACCAGAATTGTACGCAGTATGCTAAAAGTGGCCTCACCATTGTCTTGTACAGCTGTGGCATGACGTCCCAGCTCCTGTGCTTCATACACTGACTGATGAGTGCACTAAACACCTTCTTCACTGCCCTGTCTACATGTGACTCCAGTTATATCACTGGTAACCCTCACTGCAGCAGCCCCTGTGTGTGTGTGTGTGTGTGTGTGTGTGTGTGTGTGTGTGTGTGTGTGTGTGTGTGTGTGTGTGTATGTGTGTGTGTGTGTGTGTGTGTGTGCGTGTGTGTCTGTGTGTGTGTATGTGTGTGTGTGCGTGTGTCAGTGTGTGTGTGTCTGTGTGTATGTATGTGTGCGTGTGTGTGTGTGTGTGTGTGTGTGTGTGTGTGTGTGTGTGTTAAAGAAAATATGAGCAGGAATAGGCCACTCAGCCCTTCAACCCCCTTCACAGTTCAAACTGATGATGGCACATCCTTTAGCTCAATACCATTTAGCCAGTCTCTCCCCTTGATACCTTTAAAGCCTAAAACTTCACCAACCTCTTTATTGAATCCAACATGGTGACCCAGCCTTCCTCGTCCTCTGTGGTAGAAATTTCCACAAGGTGAACACCCTCTGAGTGGAGAAATGTCTTTTCGTGTCAGTCTGAAATTTTGTTTTCTCTTTATTCGTTCATAGGATGAGGGAAACACTGGCTGAGGCAGCATTTATTGCCCATCCCTAATTGCCCAGAGGGCAGTTAAGAGTCAACGACAATGGCCCACCCTGTATCCTGGGACTGTGACCTCTGGTTCCAGATACATCCCCCCAGGCTGTGCATCTGGTCTGTGGAGTCCTGTTAGAATTGTACATGTTTCAAGCAGATCCTTCCTCATTCTTCTAAACTCCAACAGTTAGCCATAACCCTGAGGTCCCTCTCCATCTGTCAGTCCTGCCATAACCCGGACCCTGGTCAACGTCCATCCCTACAACATCCTTGCTCAGTCACAGAGACTAAAACTGTACATAATTACTGTGGGTGCAGCCTCCCTGAGGCCCTGTCTCATCGCAGTGAGACATCCCTGCCCCTGTGCCCGAAACCTCTCGCTGTGAGGGCCAACACACGGTTTACTTTCCTCACTGCCTGCTGAACCTGCAATGCTGATCTTCAGCATCTGGTGTGTACACGCATACCCAGAGTTTTGAATCCAATATGACTCTTCTTCAGAGCACAGCTCGACACAGTTCTGAAAATGAGTCATACCCAGAATCAAAATGTTAACTCTGTTCCTCTCATCACAGATGCTGCCAGATCTGCTGAGATTTTCTCGCATTCTTTGTTTTTAGTTCCGATTTCCAACATCCACACTATTCTGTTCTTATATAGAATCCTTCCATTCATTAACTAGGGTATAGGATTTAAAAGCCAGGAGGTTTTGCTGGAAATATATCAGTAACTAGTCTGTTTTCTGTTGAAGGGTCTAGGCCCGAAACATCAGCCTTCCTGCTCCTCTGATGTTGCTTGGCCTACTGTGTTTATCCAGCTCCACGCCTTGTTATCTCAGTAACTAGTTGGGCCGCAGTTTGGCTCGTTACTTCATTGCAGAGAGGATGTTAATGCACTACAGCCAGGACTGAGAAGCTGCATCTGCGGGTAAGACTGGGTAGGCTGAGAGGGGTGGGGGCCTGGGGATCTTTCTCCTCTGAATAGAGAGGCTGCGAGGGTATTTATGGTGTGAAGCCTGGATGCAGTGAATAGGAAGGACCTATATCCCCTTGGAGATGGGTCAGTCAGTGACAGGGGGCATGGACTTAAAATGATTGTAACAGGGTTAGGAGGGGAATGAGGAAAATATTTTTAATGTGGTGGTTCGGCAGGGATTTGGAACGCACTGTCTAATAAGGTTGTAAAAGCCCTTAACGTGAAGATTGTAACCTCCAGACTTATCAACCAAGTCCTGGAAAATGGGACAGTCTGGGTGGCTTGATATTTGGCTAGCACAGACATGGTGGCCAGAATGGCCTCTTTGCTACATTATTTAAGTATCAGAAGGGTCAGAATGTGCTGGGATGGGGGCGGGGGGCGCGTAGTGAAGATGCTGTGGCCATATCTAAATTCCTCTTCATGAGGACCAGCACAGAGACAATGGTCGAATGGCCTTCTTCCGTGCTGATTACAGCAAGAAATCCAATGGGGAATTCTGGAGAAACATCTTCATCCCGAGAGTGGGGAGGAGGTGTACTGTGCACTGATGAGTGACTGCAGTCACTAATATTGATGTATTTCAGGGCAGGCCAATGAGGGAGAGGGGAGTGAAGGGTTAATCTGTGTTCAGCCATAACCATCTTGGTATCTTTCCTTTTTTGGAACATGTTCTGACACAACATGGTTCAGTTCTGGGGATAGTACAGTCACACGTGGATCAGCCTCAGAGCTAAGTCATCACAGCCTGGAGAACACAATATAACCATTGGCTTTCCACAACTAACCTGGGGCCTCTCATGGTCCTACATTCCTCTCTCCAATCTGCACTCAACCAAATCTTAACAAATTCACAACTGACTGCATCGAGAGTTTGAACTCATGAGCTTTAGAGAGTTCATTTGTTTTAATAAAAGTAAAGAACATGTTTCTCATAAAATTACTGGGGACGCTGTAAATCTGAAACAAAAACAGAAATTGCCGGTAAAGCTCGGCTGGTCTGGCAGCATCTGTGAAGATGGCTCACCGGACCCAGAACATTAACTCTGTTTTCTCTCCATCGATGCTGCCAGACCTGCTGAGCTTTTCCAGCAACTTATTTTTTTGTTCCTGTATCTTATGATGCATCTTAAACAATAGATAGAAGCACCTGGAACATTCATATGTACTTTATAAAAAAGGTAGTCTGATGGATATGGATGAGAAACGATGGACAGAGGGTCGAGTAGATTGTAAACATGATCATGGACTGGATCACTGTGTTTGGTGCAATCTAATGTACGAGGTACCCGGGACTTAAAGTGTTTTAAAGCTGGAACCATACAAGCAGTAAATGTGTACAGAGTTCTCAGGAAGCCTGGTACTGAGTTATTAACAGTGAGAGAGAAGGGTGAGCTCACAGAGGGATTTTTAATAACAGCAGCAATTTTAATCCGTGGGCGTTGTCAGACCTGGGGGAGTGTTGAGGTCAGTGAATTAGTGAATGATGTGTAGTTGCTGCTCGGTCTGAGGTAAGGCATTGTCACACTGTGCCCCCCACTCCCAGGGTTCACCAGAACCTGCTGCAGAAAATCCTTCACAATCTGACTGAAAGCTGACTTTGACTAATATTAGGCTGGCTCAGTGGTTAGCACTGCAGCCTCACAGCACCAGGGGCCTGGGTTCGATTCCAGCCTCGGGTAACTGTCTGTGTGGAGTTTGCACGTTCTCCCCGTGTCTGCGTGGGTTTCCTCCGGGTGCTCCGGTTTCCTCCCACAGTCCAAAGATGTGCAGGCTAGGTGGATTGGCCATGCTAAATTGTCCATTAGTGTGTGGGGATGTTTAGGGGGATGGATCTGGGTCTGGGTCTGGGTCGGTGTGAACTTGTTGGACTGAAGGGTCTGTTTCCACACTGTAGGGATTCTATGATTTTATGAAACAAGGAACAAACCAGAGGCCAAACAGTATCAGAGGAGCAGGAAAGCTGACATTTTGGGCCTAGACCTTTCTTCAGAAATACGGGAGGGGAAGGGGGTTCTGCAATAAATAAGGAGAGAGGGGGAGGCAGATTGAAGATGGATAGAGAAGATAGGTGGAGAGGAGACAGACAGGTCAAAGAGGCGGGGGTGGTGCCAGTAAAGGTGAGTGTAGGTGGGGAGGTAGGGAGGGGATAGGTCAGTCTGGGGAGGACAGACAGATCTAAGGGGCAGGATGAGGTTAGTACGTAGGAGGTGGGGGTGAGGCTTGAGGTGGGAGAAAGGACAGGTGAGGGAGGGGGGTATCGAGCTGGGCTGGTTTTGGGATGCAGTGGGTGGAGGGGAAGAGCTGGGCTGGTTTTGGGATGCGGTGGGGGAAGGGGAGATTTTGAAGCTGGTGAGGTCCACATTGATACCATTAGGCTGCAGGGTTCCCAAGCGGAATATGAGATACTGTTCCTGCAACCTTCGGGTGGCATCATTGTGGCACTGCAGGAGGCCCATGATGGACATGTCGTCTGAGGAATGGGAGGGGCAGTTGAAATGGTTGGCGACTGGGAGGTGCAGTTGTTTATTATGAACCGAGTGTAGGTGTTCTGCAAAGCGGTCACCAAGCCTCGCGTTTAAATCTTTCCCCTCTCACCTTAAACCTATGCCTCTCTGGTTTTGAACTCCCCAGCCTGGGGAAAAGACCTTGGCTATTTACCTTATCTGTTCCCCTCATGATTTTATAAATCTCTATAACGTCACCCCCACTTGCTCCCACGCTCCAGGGAAGAAGTCCCAGCTTATCCAGTCTCTCCATATAACTCAAACCCTCCGGTCTCAGTAACATCCATGTTGCACCTTATCCAGCCTAGTAACATCTTTCCAACAGCAAAGTGACCAGGATCATACGCAGTTTTCCAAATGTGGCCTAACCAGTGCCTTGTACAGCTGTAACATAACGCCCAATTCATTTACTCAATGTTCTGACCAATGAAGTCACGTGAGCCAAATGCCTTCTCCACCTCCCAGTCTACCTGCGACTCCACGTTTAAGAAACTCTGCAGCTCTCCTAAACCACTTACCCGTCACCTTAAACTTATACCCTCTAGTCTCAGGCCCATCTGCCATGGGGAAAGGTTTCTCACAATCCACTCTGTATTGCAGTCAGTTCTTAAGGAAGTAATAGCAGCACATTTGGAAAGTCATAATCTAACCAGGCCAAGACCGCATGACTTTATAAAAGTACTTTATAAGAAACCAGGGTGGATAGTGGGGGACTAGTGGATGTGTTGTATTTGGACTAGGTGTTTGGCAAGATCCCTCACTAAAGGGTAAGTCATAAGAGCCCATGGTATTGGAGGGAGTATGTTGGTGTGGAGAGGGAATCAGATCATGGCCAGGAAACAGTAAGTGAGGATACAGAGTTCTTTATCAGATTGATGACCTGTATCCAATGGGTTCCACAGAGCTCAGTGCTGGGACTGTAAATGTTTACAATATGCATTAATGACTTGGATATTGGAAGCAAAAGTACTGCAGACAAATTTACAGATGACACAAAATAGTTCTAGTCCTTTTATTTAAGGAGGCAATGGCCTAGTGGTTTTATCACTAGACTGTTAATGCAGAGGCCTGGGTAATGCTCCAGGGACTCGGGTTTGAACCTCAACACAGCAGATGGTAGAATTTGAAGTGAATAAAAGAATTTGGAATTAAGTGTCTAATGGTGACAGTGAATCCACTGTCAGAAACCCATCTGGGTCACTATTATCCTTTAGGGAAGGAAACTCCCATCCTTACCTGGTCTGGCCTACATGTGACTCCAGACCCACAGCAATGTGGTTAACTCTTAACTACCCTCTGGCAATTGGACATGGACAATAAATGCTGGCCTAGCTGGAGAGGCCCTCAGCCCATGAACGAATAAAATAAAGGAAAGGGATAATTCATTGGAGGCAGCTCAGAGAAGGTTCACTAGGATGATCCCTGAGATGGAAGGATTGCCTTATGATCAAAGGTTAAACAGGCTGGGACTCTGCTCACTGGAGTTTAGAAGAATGGGAGGTGATCTCGTTGAAACATGTTGGATTGTGAAGGGGCTTGACTGGATCAATTCTGGGAGGATGTTTCCCTCATGGGAGAGTCCAGGGCCAGACAGCATTGTCTCAGAATAAAGGGACACCAATTCAAAACTGAGATGTGGAGGAATTTCTTCTCTTAGAGGGTTGTGAATCTTTGGAACTCTTTGTCACAGAGAGCTGTGGGGGCAGAGTTCTTTGTGTTTATTTAAGGCTGAGATCGATAGATTCTTGACCAATCAGAAAATGAAGGATTAGAGGGAAAGGGCAGGAAAGTGAGTATGGGGAATGTCTGATCAGCCGCGATCCTATTGATTGGCAGAGCAAGCTCGAGAGGCTGAATGGCCTACTTCAGTTCCTATTTCTTCTGGGATGTGATAGATGCCTGATTCGCGGTGGCGGGCTTTGGGTGAGGAAAAGGCATTGAAGTGTTTGATCCAGCAGGATGGGCTGAATGGTCTAATTCTGTTCCTACTTTGCAATATCCAAGTAAAATTATGACTGATCAAGTCAGCTTAGAAAGCAATCCAAATTTCTGGGCTCTCTAGCAAACCTTTGGGACCCTAGTATTCATCCTGCTTCATTAGAAACAATGGGAAATAAACAAAAGTCCATTCATTTGAAAGCTAGACTACAAAACTGCTTCCAAAAGATATTGCCATGGCTACAGAAATGTTTACAGGATAATTAATCATTTCAGACATTCAGAAAAACCCAAGTGTTACTAACTCAATAAATTCAATGAATTCAATAAAAATCTGGAATTAAGAATCTCTACACCTCTACATCCATCGTCACCCCTCAGGCTTCTCTACTCCAACGAAAACAAACGCAATCTCTTCAATTTCTACTCACAGCTACACAATGGCAACATTCTGATAGATCTACTCTTACATTGGCCTTCATGATTTGAGGATTTGAGTACAGGGAGCAGGGAGGTCCTGTCACAATTAGACAGGGCCGTGGGGTATTGTGTACAGTTATAGTCTCCTTATCTCAGGTGATGGAGGGAGTGAAGTAAAGGTTTACCAGATTAATTCCTTGGATGGCTGTACTAACATATGAGGTGCGATTGGACCTCAATTAGTTAGAATTATATTCATTGGAGTTTAGAAAAAATGAAGGTGGACTCTTAGAAACCTTGGCAGGGCAGTGCTCCCTCAGTACTGACCCTCCATCAGCAAGACACTCCCTCAGTACTGACTGTCCAACAGTGCCCACTCCCTCAGTACTGACTGTCCGACAGTGCGGCGCTCCCTCAGTACTGACCCTCCGACAGTGCGGCACTCCCTCAGCACTGACCCTCCGACAGTGTGGCGCTCCCTCAGCACTGACCCTCCGACAGTGCGGCGCTCCCTCAGTACTGACCCTCCGACAGTGCGGCGCTCCCTCAGCACTGACCCTCCGACAGTGCAGCACTCCCTCAGCACTGACCCTCCGACAGTGCGGCGCTCCCTCAGCACTGACCCTCCGACAGTGCAGCACTCCCTCAGCACTGACCCTCCGACAGTGCAGCACTCCCGCAGTACTGACCTCCGACAGTGCGGCACTCCCTCAGTACTGACCGTCTGACAGTGCGGCACTCGCTCAGCACTGACCCTCCAACAATGCGGCACTCCCTCAGTACTTTAACTACATTTAAGTCATCATTGGACAAGCATATGGACGTACATGGAATAGTGTAGGTTAGATGGGCTTCAGATCGGTATGACAGGTCGGCACAACATTGAGGGCCGAAGGGCCTGTACTGTGCTGTAATGTTCTATGTTCTATGTTCTAGTACTGACCCTCTGATAGTGCGGCACTCCCTCAGTACTGCCCCTCTGACAGTGTGGCACTCCCTCAGTACTGACCCTCCGACAGTGCAGCTCTCCCTCAGTACTGACCCTCCAACAGTGAGGCACTCCCTCAGCACTGACTCTCCGACAGTGCGGCGCTCCCTCAGTACTGACCCTCCGACAGTGCGGCACTCCCTCAGCACTGACCCTCCGACAGTGCGGCACTCCCTCAGTACTGACCTCCGACAGTGCGGCACTCCCTCAGCACTGACAGTCCAACAGTGCGGCACTCCCTCAGTACTTTAAGTACATTTAAGTCATCATTGGACAAGCATATGGACGTACATGGAATAGTGTAGGTTAGATGGGCTTGAGATCGGTATGACAGGTCCGCACAACATCGAGGGCCGAAGGGCCTGAACTGTGCTGTAATGTTCTATGTTCTATGTTCTAGTACTGACCCTCTGATAGTGCGGCACTCCCTCAGCACTGACCCTCCGACAGTGCGGCACTCCCTCAGTACTGACCCTCTGACAGTGTGGCACTCCCTCAGTACTGACCCTCCGACAGTGCGGCACACCCTCAGTACTGACCCTCCGACAGTGCAGCACTCCCTCAGTACTGACCCTCCGACAGTGCGGCACTCCCTCAGCACTGACTCTCCGACAGTGCCGCGCTCCCTCAGCACTGACCCTCCGACAGTGCGGCCATCCCTCAGCACTGACCGTCCGATGCTGTCTGGTATGGAAGGAAGGTCTTACGAGGAAAGGCTGAGGGACTTGAGGCTGTTTTCATTAGAGAGAAGAAGGTTGAGAGGTGACTTAATTGAAACATATAAAATAATCAGAGAGTTAGATAGGGTGGATAGGGAGAGCCTTTTTCCTAGGATGGTGACGGCGAGCACGAGGGGGCATAGCTTTAAATTGAGGGGTGAAAGATATAGGACAGATGTCAGAGGTAGTTTCTTTACTCAGAGTAGTAAGGGAATGGAACGCTTTGCCTGCAACGGTAGTAGATTCGCCAACTTTAGGTACATTTAAGTCGTCATTGGATAAGCATATGGACGTACATGGAATAGTGTAGGTTAGATGGGCTTGAGATCGGTATGACAGGTCGGCACAACATCGAGGGCCGAAGGGCCTGTACTGTGCTGTAATGTTCTATGTTCTATGTTCTATGAATCTCCGCTGGACCTGCTCCAGGGCCAGTATGCCTTTCCTGAAGTGTGGGGCCCAAAATTGGACACAGTATTCTAAATGGGGCCTAACTAGAGCTTTACAAAGCCTCAGAAGCACATCGCTGCTTTTATATTCCAACCCTCTTGAGATAAACGACAACATTACATTCGCATTCTTAATTACGGACTCTACCTGCAAGTTAACCTTTAGAGAATCCTGGACCAACACTCCCAGATCCCTTTGTGCTTCTGATTTGCGAATTTTCTCATAATTTAGAAAATAGTCCATGCCTGTATTCTTTTTTCCAAAATGCAAAGCCTCACATTTACTCACATTGAATTTCATCAGCCATTTCCTGGACCACTCTCCTAAACCGTCTTAATCTTTCTGCAGCTTCCCCACCTCCTCAGTACAACCTGCCTGTCCACCTAGCTCTGTATCATTGGCAAACTTCACCAGAATGCCCCCAGCCCCTTCATCCAGATCATGTGATGATGTGATTGGTGCTATACCATTCCAAGTTGTTGTTGCAGTTCTCCTGGGAGATTTGTGATTCCCCTTTTCTGATAATGGTATCACTGGAGAAAACTTGCTCCTCCCAACCTGTGAAGTAGAAAGATCCCTGAGCCCCCGACTTGCGGAAGGTGCTGGAATTGTTGCTGCCGGTTATGAGTTGCTGTGTGTGGGTAGTCTGTCTCCTGTAGCTGTGGGATATTGGCTCAGTGGTGAGGGGTCGCTCCCTGTCTCTGGGGGAGATGTGGTCGTTCAGTTGGTGGCAGGATGCAGCCTGTCGGTACCTGGGAGTGGGTGGGATATCGCTCTTTTCTAACCCAGTAAATTGCTGTATCTTGCACTGCACTGTTCCAAACTTCACCGGGGGCTGGTGTCAGTTGTTAGTTTCGAAAGGAGGCAGGACAAATATTTGACAATTTTTGCGAGGCTCTGGGGTAGGAGTGGGAACAGCGATTCACAGAACTGTTACAGTGCGGAAGGAAACCATTCAGCCCATTGCACTGGATAGATGCTTCAAAGAGGTAGCACCAGCTGGGTTGGGCTGAATGGCCTCCCTATACTCGATCATCTCAAATAGTCAGTGGCACCATTTCAGTGGTGAATTTGGTTTTGGCCACATGGGATGTGATATTAATAAAAATATCCTCAAGAGCGAGGATACACTGAGCTGGAGCTGAAAAGACCCATTCTCGGTCAGTAATTGGCACCTCACTGCTGTGATGTGTTTTTGCTTTCCTGTGGCTGAGCTGGGAAGTGGATGATGTGATTAGAGACACAGCAGGGGCCTGTGACTGTTGTTTGCTGCTTGCTGACAAGAAAGGGAGCTCACTGGCCTGACAGCATTATCACAGCCCACAATTGTCCAGTTAATGATGGGCCTGGGCTGGGGAAGGGCAGAGTTTCAGCTCCGGGGGGGCTCATGTTCCCAAGTCAAAACTCAAAAATGTCAAACCTTCCAGGAGTCAGCCTGTGCGTGCTGTCTCTTTGTTCCAATTCAGATAGATAGATAGACAGAACATTACAGCACAGTACAGGCCCTTCGGCCCTCGATGTTGTGCCGACCTGTCATACCGATCTCAAGCCCATCTAACCTACACTATTCCATGTACGTCCATATGCTTATCCAATGACGACTTAAATGTACCTAAAGTTGGCGAATCTACTACCGTTGCAGGCAAAGCGTTCCATTCCCTTACTACTCTCTGAGTAAAGAAACTACCTCTGACATCTGTCCTATATCTTTCACCCCTCAATTTAAAGCTATGCCCCCTCGTGCTCGCCGTCACCATCCTAGGAAAAAGGCTCTCCCTATCCATCCTATCTAACCCTATGATCATTTTATATGTTTCAATTAAGTCACCTCTCAACCTTCTTCTCTCTAATGAAAACAGCCTCAAGTCCCTCAGCCTTTCCTCGTAAGACCTTCCCTCCATACCAAGCAACATCCTAGTAAATCTCCTCTGCACCCTTTCCAAAGCTTCCACATCCTTCTTATAATGCGGTGACCAGAACTGTACACAATACTCCAAGTGCGGCCGCACCAGAGTTTTGTACAGCTTCACCATAACCTCTTGGTTCCACAACTCGATCCCTCTATTAATAAAAGCTAAAACACTGTATGCCTTCTTAACAGCCCTGTCAACGTGGGTGGCAACTTTCAAGGATCTGTGTACATGGACACCGAGATCTCTCTGTTCATCTACACTACCAAGAATCTTACCATTAGCCCCGTACTTTGCCTTCCGGTTACTCCTACCAAAGTGCATCACCTCACACTTGTCTGCATTAAACTCCATTTGCCAGCTCTCAGTCCAGCTCTGCAGCTTATCTATGTCTCTCTGTAACCTACAGCATCCTTCGTCACTATCCACAACTCCACCGCCTTAGTGTCATCTGCAAATTTACTAACCCATCCTTCTACGCCCTCATCCAGGTCATTTATAAAAATGACAAACAGCAGTGGACCCAACACCGACCCTTGCGGTACACCACTAGTAACTGGTCTCCAGGGTGAACATTTCCCATCAACTACCACCCTCTGTCTTCTTTCAGCAAGCCAATTTCCAATCCAAACTGCTATATCTCCCACAATCCCATTCCTCCACATTTTGTTCAATAGCCTATTGTGGGGAACCTTATCGAACGCCTTGCTGAAATCCATATACACCACATCAACCGGTTTACTCTCATCTACCTGTTTGGTCACCTTCTCAAAGAACTCAATAAGGCTTGTGAGGCATGACCTTCCCTTCACAAAACCGTGCTGACTATCCCTAATCAATTTATTCTTTTCTAGATGATTATAAATCCTATCCCTTATAACCTTTTCCAACACTTTACCAACAACTGAGGTAAGGCTCACTGGTCTATAATTACCAGGGTTGTCTCTACTCCCCTTCTTGAACAGGGGAACCACATTTGCTATCCTCCAGTCATCTGGCACTATTCCTGTAGACAATGACGAGTTAAAGATCAATGCCAAAGGCTCGGCAATCTCCTCCCTGGCTTCCCAGAGCATCCTAGGATAAATCCCATCCGGCCCAGGGGACTTATCTATCTTCACCTTCTGAAGGATTTCTAATACCTCTTCCTTGTGAACCTCAATCTCACCTAGTCTAGTAGCCTGTATCTCAGTATTCTCCTCGACAACATTGTCGTTTTCTGGAGTGAATACTGTTGAAATATCATTCCTGGATGGATTAAAAAACTGGCACCTGTTCCAGTTTTGTTAATGGAGCTGAAATTTGAGTTTCTCATGAGAAAGAGGTGTTCAGATTAAGTTCAGTGCTGCAGCTATGGAGAACCTCATTGAAAGAACCGGAGCAGCTCAATTGTTTCATTTATGGAAACTTGTTGGTTTCTGAGTAAATTAAACATTAACTGATCTGATAAAATGTTCTGATTTATTCCTACTAGTCTTTGCAAGTTTGTTTTGTGGATGGGCTCAGATCTGCTGTGAATTGGATCTTAAACAATTGCAATGTCAAACATAACTGATTTGGGGAAAACCATCTCTCACTTTGGAACTCAGCGATTAATTCTGGTCGCCCTGCTACAGGAAGGATGCTGTGAAATGTGAAAGGGCTCAGAAAAGATTTACAAGGATGTCACCAGGGTGGGAGGGTTTAAGCTACAGGGAGGGGCTGAATAGGCTGGGGCTATTTTCCCTGGAGCATCGGAGGCTGAGGGGTGACCTTATAGAAATTTATAAAATCAACATGAGCTTGGATAGGGTGAATAGACAAGGTCTTTTCCCCAGTGCAGGAGAGTCCAAAATGAGAGGGGCATAGGTTTAAGGTGAGGGGTACAAGTTTTAAAAAGGCCCTGAGGGGAAACATTTTCACGCAGAGGGTGGTGCGTGTATGGAACGAGCTGCCAGAGGAAATGGTGGGGGCTGGTACAGTTACAACATTTAAAAGGCATTTGGATGGGTACATAAATAGGAAATGTTTAGAAGGAGATAACAAGGTGTAGAGCTGGATGAACACAGCAGGCCAAGCAGCATCAGAGGAGCAGGAAGACTCTAGTTTTGGGACCCAACCTGGCCTGCTGTGTTCCTCCAGCTCCACACTGTGTTCCTCCAGTTCCACACTGTATTAGCTCTGACTCCAGCAACAGCAGCTCTTACTATCTCTGACTCTATGACTGTGCCTGTTTAAAGATCTCTCCTTTCTGGACTGTATCGATATTACTCTCAGAAACAAGCAGAAATGTGATCCTCTGCTTCCCAAATCTCTGAGTCAATGGGGCTTTCCTTCAGCTCCTGCCTGCCTCTGTCATTCGCTCGTTGGCAGAGATCAGTCACCCTGATTGGGCAATAATGCCACCATTGAGTCTGTTCTGACAGGTTACCCTGATGTAGCTGAGATTCTCAGTCCCAAGGGGCAGCTGGCATTTTCTGACACTCTCTGCTTAGCTGTCAAGGCAGGAATGTTGTGTGAATCCAGGGCATGAGGCTAGTGGGTGGGTGTTGGGGAAATTGCAGAAATCATAGGCAAATTTAACGGGTGTCCCCGAGGAAGACCATAAGATCATAAGACATAGGAGTGGAAGTAAGGCCATTCGGTCCATCAAGTCCACTCTGCCATTTAAATCATGGCTGATGGGCATTTCAACACCACTTCCCTGCACTCTCCCTGTAGCCCTTGATTCCTTTTGAGATCAAGAAATTGTCGATCTCTGCCTTGAACGCATCCAACGTCCCGGCCTCCACTGCACTCTGCGGCAATGAATTCCACAAGCCCACCACTCTCTGGCTGAAGAAATGTTGTCTCATTTCAGTTTTAAATTTACCCCCTCTAATTTTAAGGCTGTGCCCACGGGTCCTAGTCTCCCCGCCTAAAGGAAACAACTTCCTAGCGTCCACCCCTTCTAAGTCATACATTATCTTGTAAGGCATTTGATAAGGTTCCCCATGGTAGGCTCATTCAGAAGGTCAGGAGGAATGGGATACAGGGGAACTTAGCTGTCTGGATACAGAATTGGCTGGCCAACAGAAGACAGCGAGTGGTAGTAGAAGGAAAATATTCTGCCTGGAAGTCAGTGGTGAGTGGTGTTCCACAGGGCTCTGTCCTTGGGCCTCTACTGTTTGTAATTTTTATTAATGACTTGGAAGAGGGGATTGAAGGATCGGTCAGCAAGTTTGCAGACGACACGAAGGTTGGAGGTGTCGTTGACAGTATAGAGGGCTGTTGTAGGCTGCAGTGGGACATTGACAGGATGCAGAGATGGGCTGAGAGGTGGCAGATGGAGTTCAACCTGGATAAATGCGAGGTGATGCATTTTGGAAGGCCGAATTTGAAAGCTGAGTACAGGATTAAGGATAGGATTCTTGGCAGTGTGGAGGAACAGAGGGATCTTGGTGTGCAGATACATAGATCCCTTAAAATGGCCACCCAAGTGGACAGGGTTGTTAAGAAAGCATATGGTGTTTTGGCTTTCATTAACAGGGGGATTGAGTTTAAGAGTCGTGAGATCTTGTTGCAGCTCTATAAAACTTTGGTTAGACCGCACTTGGAATACTGCGTCCAGTTCTGGTCGCCCTATTATAGGAAAGATGTGGATGCTTTGGAGAGGGTTCAGAGGAGGTTTACCAGGATGCTGCCTGGACTGGAGGGCTTATCTTATGAAGAGAGGTTGACTGAACTCGGACTCTTTTCATTGGAGAAAAGGAGGAGGAGAGGGGACCTAATTGAGGTATACAAGATAATGAGAAGCATAGATAGAGTTGATAGCCAGAGATTATTTCCCAGGGCAGAAAAGGCTAACATGAGGGGTCATAGTTTTAAGCTGGTTGGAGGAAAGTGTAGAGGGGATGTCAGAGGTGGGTTCTTTACACAGAGAGTTGTGAGAGCATGGAATGTGTTGCCAGCAGCAGTTGTGGAAGCAAGGTCATTGGGGACATTTAAGAGACTGCTGGACATGCATATGGTCACAGAAATTTGAGGGTGCATACATGAGGATCAATGGTCGGCACAACATCGTGGGTTGGGGCCAGGAGATTTATTAATTTTTAGACCCTTTAGCTTTTCTAGCACTTTCTCTTTTGTAATGCCTACCGTAGTCAACTCTGCGCCCGGCTCTCCCTAATTGTTGACATACTACTCATGTCTTCCACTGTGAAGACTGACGCAAAGTACTTATTAAGTTCTTCAGCTATTTCCTTATCTCCCATCACTCGCCTTCCAGCATCAATGTGGAGTGGCCCAAAGTCTACTTTTGCCACTCGTTTGTTTCTTACATAGCGAAAGAAGCTTTTACTGTCATTTCTAATATGACAAGCTAGCAAACCTCATATATGATCTTCTTCCTTATTGCTCTCTTTGTTATCCTCTGTTTGGTTTTGTAGCCTTCCCAATCTTCTGATTTCCTGGTGCTCTTGGCCACTTTATAGGCTGTCTCTTTTTCTTTTATACATTTCCTGACTCCCTTTGTCAGCCATGGCTGTCTAATCCACCCCCGGATAATCTTTCTTTTCTTTGGGATGAACATCTGTACTGTGTCCTCAGTTACGGCCAGAAACTACTGCCATTGTTGCTCTACTGTCTTCCCCGCTAGGCTCTGCTTCCAGTCGATTTTTGTCAATTCCTCTCTCATGCCCCTGTAATTACCTTTATTTAACTGTAATACCATTACATCCGATTTTGCCTTCTCTCTTTCAAACTGCAGACTGAACTCTACCATTTTATGATCGCTGCCTCCTAAGTGTTCCCTTACTTTAAGATCTTTTATAAAATCTGGCTCATTACATGGCACTAAGTCCAGAATAGCCTGCTCCCTCATTGGCTCCATCACAAGCTGTTCCAGAAAGCCATCCTGCAAACATTCTATGAATTCCCTTTCTTTGGATCCACCGGCAACATTATTCACCCAGTCCACCTGCATATTGAAGACCCCATGATCACCATGACCTTGCCTTTCTGACATGCCCTATCTATTTCCCGGTGCATCTTGCGCCCCTGGTCCTGATCACTGTTAGGAGGTCTGTACATAACTCCCAGGCAATAGAGAATTGGTAATTCAAATCCCACCAAGGCAGACAGTAAAATTAAATTCAATTAATAAATCCAGAATATGAAGTTAATCTCAGAGACAGTAGCCATGAGTCTACTGCCAGTGGTTGTAAAAACTGACTTAGTTCACTATGGAGAGAAATCTGGCCTACATGTGACTCCAGGCCCACAGCAATGTGGCTGACTAATGTCAGTGAAGTAACATTGAAGGTAAATGGAGGGAAACTGATGGATGCAGCACACCAGGAGTTAAATTAAACTGCTCCATCCCAGGCAGCATTCCGGTGAATCTCCTCTGCAACCTTTCCAGTGCAATCCCTTCCCTCCTAAGGTGCACTGACCGGAACTGCACACAGAGCTCCAGCTGTGACCTCAGCAAAGTCCTGTACAGCTCCATCATATCCTCCCTGTTCTTATAATCTATGCCAGGACTGAAAAGGACGTGTCCCATGAACCTTCTGAACCAGTAACCCCGTCCTGCTGCCTACAGGGATCTGGGGTCACAATGTCTCTGTGCCTCTGAGCTTGCTGTCGGAGGAGGAACTGGACTCCTGTGTATAGTCATGGTCCCATTTACTTGTGAAAGAAGCAGTTCACAGAAGGTTCCCTCGACTGATTCCTGGGATGAAAGGGTTTATCTTCTGAGGAAAGACTGAACAGGTTCGGCTGATATGTTTACGGCCTGGAAGATCGAGAGGTGATCTTAGTGAAACATAAATTTGGGATGGACTGGATAAGGTAGGAACCAGGGACCACGTCCCTCTCAAGGAGGAGACTAAAACTAAATGAGTGGATATGGAGACACAGAGAGACAGGAGCTAGGGTGGCCATTTGGCCCATCACACCTACTCAACCATTCAATGTGCTCATCCATCACCCCCCTGTTCCTGCTGTGCATCCCACCCCCAACCCCACAGTTGTTAATCCCTTTAGCCCTAAGAACTATATCTAAGTCCATCCTGAAAACATTTAATATTTTGGCCTCAACCACTTTCTGCAGAAGAGAATTCCACAGACTCCCCACTCTCTTGGGGAAGACATTTCTCCTGAGCTCAGCCCTAAATGTTCGACCTCCTCATATCCTTGTGACTGTGGCCCTGGGTCTGGCCTCCCTGGTCATTGGGAACATCCTTCCTGGATTTCCCCTGCCTAGTCCTGTTAGGATGTTATCGGTTTCTACGAGATTCCCCCTCTTTCTACCAAACTTCAGCCAACATGATCCTAACTGATTCAGTCTCTCTCCGTATGATCGTCCTTCCATCCCAGGACTCAATCTGGGAAAGTTTCAGAAGAACATAGAGAGGAGGATTTCTCTCTCTCTCTGAGGATTGCAGCATTCTCTTCTGCAACATGTAGTGGATGTTTATGTAGCTGGGACCGCGACCGAATCAGCCTTCGTCATATTGAATGGTGGGACAGGTTCGAAGGGCTGAGTAGCCTCATTCCTGCTCCTTGTTCCCACCTTCCAAAGGGCAGATCATGGAGGAGTCTGTGCACCCCCACCCACACAACACCAGGGGGCAGCACGGTGGCACAGTGGTTAGCACTGCAGCCTCACAGTGCCAGGGACCCGGGTTCGATTCCACCCTCGGGTGACTGTCTGTGTGGAGTTTGTACATTCTCCCCGTGTCTGCGTGGGTTTTCTCCCTCAGTCCAAAGATGTGTAGGTTAGAGTGGATTACCCAGGGGAAATGCAGGGCTACAGGGATAGGCTACTGGGGTGGGTGGGGGTGGGATGGTCTTCGGAAGGCCTATGCGGACTCAATGGACCAAATGGCCTGCTTCCGCTCTATAGGGATTCTTTTCTATTCGGCTTCCACACTGGCTGTTGGGGGGGGTGGGGGTGGGGGTGCAGGCGCTGAGTTGATCGAAAAGTTCTTGACAGAAATTGATTGATTGATTGTCTTGTGCGCCGAAGTACAGGGAAGAGCTTTGTTTACAAGCAGTAAGGGCAAATCGTAGAGGGCAAATTATGCACAGGTTAATAAGAGTCAGACAGAGGCTGATACAGGTTACATTGCACAGGGTGTGCACAAGGCAAGATGGATGAAAGGTGGGCACATCGGGGATGGCGGAGGCTGGAAGGAGCTGCATATAGTCTCCTCCCTGTCCCTGTGAGGACCTGGAAAAGCGAGACCCAAATCACAATGTTCCAGGCTCACTCAAATTATTGCTCTCTCTTCAACCCCAGCTGCTCAGCTTCCTCCTGTCATTAGCTCTTTTACTAACATTTCCATCCAATCAAAGAAGCACAACACTTTGTGATAATTTGATGTTACCGTGATTGAAGAGTCACTTTTCCTGAGACTCTGCAAGTTATTGACAGCCCTTTAATTAATCTACCACCGGGACTTGTTAACCCATACTGACCTGTGATTGGCTGCACCCCTAGGGAGGGGGAAGGGAAGGGGGTAATGGGGGAGGGAATTGTGGGGAGAGTGGGGGAGAGGGTGGGGGCGAGGGGTAGAGTGGGGTTGGGGGTTGAGTGGGGTTGGGGGTTGAGTGGGGTTGGGGGTTGGGGGTTGGGGGTTGAGGGGAGAGGGGAGAGGGGAAGAGAGGTGGGGTATGGGGGGAAAAGGGTGCGAGGGTGTGGGGGAGAGTGGAGGGGAGGGAGGGGGCGTAGAGGGGTTGACAAGGAGGGAGGGAAGGTGGGGAGGGATTGGGAGAGAGAGGTGGAGAGAGAGGGGGGGAGGGAGTGAAGGATGTGGAGAGGGAGGGGTGGAAGGGAGAGACAGAGACAGAGAGAGAGAGAGAGAGAGAGAGTGAGAGTGAGGAAG
The DNA here is from genome assembly GCF_030684315.1 of Stegostoma tigrinum. Classification (NCBI taxonomy): domain Eukaryota; kingdom Metazoa; phylum Chordata; class Chondrichthyes; order Orectolobiformes; family Stegostomatidae; genus Stegostoma; species Stegostoma tigrinum. The sequence goes on from NC_081364.1 coordinate 1,326,642, forward strand.
AGAAGAAGAGAGAGAGAGAGATGGAGCCTGGTGCATCTGTTACAGCCATCAGTGAGCTACAAGGTACAGTGTGTAATTTGGATCCAGGAGCAGCATTGTGTGACACCCATTGGTTGAACACTGTTATAGATAGATCTAGTTATTTATAAAACAGCTGAGCAGCCAAATGCTACAAACGGGCTCCCAGCAGGATGTAGAGGCATTTTGTTCTTTATTTTAGCACAGGGGCTGTGCAAATCATTAACTAGATTTGGTCAGCAGAAACTTGAGCATGTGATCTGACCGTTTACCTCCCATGGTGGGGCTGACATAGGAAGGGACTGAATCGGTTTGGATTATATTCACTGGAGTTTAGAAGAACGAGACGGGAGTCTCATAGCCACCAGATCTGCGCATTCTAGTTTCAATTAGATCCCCCCGTCATCCCTCTAATCTCCAATGAGCATAGTCTCAGAGTCCTCAAATGTTCCTTATATGTTAAGCTTTCCATTCCTGGGACCATTCTTGTGAACGTCCTCTGATCCTGCGTCAGGGCCAGTACGTCCTTCCTGAGATATGGGGCCCAAAACTGCACACAATACTCCAAATGTGCCCTGACCAGAGCCTTATAAAGCCTCAGTAGTACATCCCTGCTTTTGTATTCAAGTTCTCTCAAAATAAATGCCAACATTGCATTTGCCTTCCTGACTACTGACTCAAGTTTACCTTGAGAATATCCCGGACTAGAGCTCCCAAGTTTCTTTGCGATTTAGACTTCTGAATTTTCTCCCCATTTAGAAAGTAGTCCATGCTTTTATTCTTCTTTCCAAAGTGCATGGCCTCACACTTTCCCACATTGTATTCCATCTGCTGCTTCTTTGCCCACTATCCTAACCCGTCCAAATCCTTCCGCAGCCTCCCCACCTCTTCAATACTACCTGTCCCTCCACCTATCTTTGTATTGTCTGCTAACTTAGCCAGGATGCCTTCAGTTCTTCCATCTAGATCATTAACAAATAAAGTGAAAAGTTGTTTTCCCAATACTGACCCTTGTGGGACACCACTTGTCACTGGCTGCCATCCTGAGAAAGACCCTTTTAACCCCACTCTCTGCTTTCTGCCAGACAGCCAATCTTCTATCCATGCTAGAACCTTGCCTCTAACACCATGGGCCCTTATCTTACTCAGCAGCCTCCTGTGTGGCACCTTGTCAAAGGCCTGCTTGAAGTCCAGGTAGATAACATCCATTGGCTCTCCTTGGTCTAACGTGCTCATTACTTCCTCAAAGAATTCTAGCAGATTTGTCAGGCATGACCTCCCATTGATGAAACCAGGCTGACTTTGCCCTATTTTAACATGAACTCCCAAATATTCAGAAATCTCATCCTCCACAATGGACTCTAAAATCTTACCCACGACCGAGGTTAGGCTAATCGGCCTGTAATTTTCCATCTTTTGCCTTAGTCCCTTTTTAAACAGGGGTGTCATGTTGGTGATTTTCCAGTCCTCGGGGACTCTCCCTGGCTCTAGTGATTCCTGAAGGATCACCACTAACGCTTCCACTTATCTCTTCAGCTATGTCCTTTGGAACTCTGGGGTGTAGTCCATCTGGTCCAGGTCATTTGTCCACCTTCAGGCCAATCAGTTTTTCTAGCTCTTTCTCCTTGGTGATGGCCACAATTCTCAGCTCTGCCCCCCGACTCTTGAATTTTTAGGATTTTACTCGTATCCTCCTCCATGAAGCCTGACACGAAGTAATTGTTCAGTTCCTCAGCCATTTCCTTGTCTCCCACTACTGTCTCCCCGTTGTCATTTTTTGCATTTATATAGCCCCATTAACTTATGAGGAATGGTCTAAGTTGTTCATGGGTCACATTGGTAGGTGTTAGGACTGAGACAAAAAAACACTCTGTCAAAGCGAGAGAGAGAGGGAGAGAGAGAGAAAGGGTGGTGCGGAAGAGGGAGAAGGAGAGATCATGAGGGGGAGGGAGAGGAGGGAACAGTGAGGGGAAGGGGGGGCGACAGTGATGGGGAGGGGTGAATGGTATGGGGGGAGGGGACAGGCAGTGAGAGGGAGGGAGAGGTGGCGGCAGTGAGGAGTGGGAGAGGTGGAGACGTGAGCGGGACATGGTGAGGGAGGAGGGGAGACAGTGAGGGATGGGAGACGGGGTGACAGTGAGAGGTGGGAGAGGGGGAGACGGTGAGGTGTTAGAGAGGTGGAGGCGGTGAGGGGAGGGAGAGGTGGAGGCGGTGAAGGGAGGGAGAGGTGGAGACGGTGAGGGGTGGGAGAGGTAGAGGCGGTGAGGGGTTGGTGGGGAGACAGTGAGAGGGAAGGAGAGGTGGAGGTGGTGAGGGGTGGGAGGGGTGGAGGAGGTGAGGGGTTGGGGGGGTGGACGGTGAGGGGTGGGAGAGGGGAGACGATGAGGGGTGGGAGAGGTGGAGACAGTGAGGGAGAGGGGGAGACGATGAGGGGAGGGAGAGGGGGAGACGATGAGGGGAGGGAGAGGTGAGAGGTGGAGGCAGTGAGGGAGAGGGGGAGAGTGTGAGAGGGAGGGAGAGGGGGAGATGGTGGTGGGGAGATGGTGAGGCAAAGGAAGCGGGGAGGGTGGGGTCATTTAGGAAGGGGCTCCCTGACCTTTGGGAGCAGGCAGCTGAAGGCACAGGCAGCGGTTGTGCAGCAATGAGACTCTGGTGTTCACTTTGTGAGGAGGTTAAAGATTGTTCCATCGTTTCTTATTCCAACTCCCCTGTCACAGAGATCCCGCTCCCCCCACTCCCACCCCCACCACCCTCAGCCCGCTCCTAAAATCTGTCTTGTATCTTTGTCACTGTGGCTCTCAATTACCAGAAACTGCAGGAGCCCTTTACAAGAGCAGGTTACAGACATGGGTGTGTGATGCAGAAATGCAAGAAATTCTGACAAGTGGGTGACTTAAACATCGACAGTCTGTTTTTGATGATTGTAGGAGATGTGTGTCAGTGCACAGTCACACTGTTCTGGTGCTTGGTAAGGTGTCAGTGTACAGTTTGGAGGTTGGCCTGAGACCAGGGGTTCTCTCCTGGGCAGTTGCTGAGCTGCTGTCAATCCCTCATTGTCTCTGGGGTGATATTCACTGGGAAGATATTGAAGAACTGTAAAGACATGCTTGTCGTTCTTTAGGGTTTGCTCAACAGTCAATAATCTAATGGCCTGTGAACATTGTAAATCTCTCCTGCTACACGGAAGGTTATTTAAACAAGCTTTCGTCAGAATCTTCAGTGTCGTCTCGGCATGAAGATCACTCCCTGTTGGAGCCTCCACTTTCTGTGTGATGGTTTTATTTTCGGGTCGCCTCTGGTTTACTCATTTCCCCAACTGGGCATGCTCCACGTGTGGTATCCTCCACAATATTCACACCCTGTTCTCTGGCCTTGATGTTGGTGGCAACTATTCCAAAAATACTCCAACCTTTTCCACGGTCTTTTTTTCCATAATGTCTCTGTGCATTGCCAGGCCCCATTTGTAAGCACACAAATATTCTTCTGTGGATGCCTCAAGGCACCTGCACATGTTGATGACAAAGTGTGAAGCTGGATGAACACAGCAGGCCAAGCAGCATCTCAGGAGCACAAAAGCTGCTGTTTCGGGCCTAGACTCTTCATCAGAGATGCTGCTTGACCTGCTGTGTTCATCCAGCTCCACACTTTATTATCTTGGATTCTCCAGCATCTGCAGTTCCCATTATCTCTGCACATGTTGGTGATTTCTTTGAGAGCAGGTTTCTCCTTTCTCAGCAGATGTGCTCTCACGTCAGAATCTCTCAATCCTAAAACAATCCAGTCTCGAATAAACTCTTCCTTCCATTGTCCAAAGTTTCAGAATTCAACCAGATCTAAAGTCACCATGATTCCAGAGGGCCCCTCATTAGAGATATGAGTGGAGGTGAGTTTAATCTGAGGGTTACCGTGCCTCAACTGAGGGGAGGGTTTGAGAAGGTGGACCTTCACAGCAATCTCAGACAGTGTGGGAACTGAACCCCCACAGTTACCATCACTCTGCCTCACAAACCAGCTGACCAATCAAGTAAGCTAGCTGACAAAATGAATCAGTGTAGTCACATACTGATGAATAGTCTCTCTCCCCGAGCCCTGGTACTGAACATATATCATTCAATGCAACATTAATATGTGATTCAAATTTGTCTTCAAAGCCTCCCAAATTTCTGCAGTACTATCTGCCTGTTCTGTCTCTCGCTGCGAGCTTCAGGCTGTAGCATGGTTTGTGGTCCTCTTTTTCCTGTCGCTGCCAATCAGCTTGGGATTCTAATTTGTCTTTTACTGAATTCTGTACCTCGTTCATTGTTTTGACTGAGAGCAGAAAACATTCAAATTCTGTCTCAGAGCTCCTTTCATTTCCATAGCATCATGACATGGAAAATTCACAGCCCCATTTCTGCCCCCTGGTGGTGGTGGATGCTGATTCCCAACCATACTGCTGGAATCCCAGATCACTATTCAGACTTTTCCCATCCCAATGAGTCTATTTTGGGAAATTTGCACAGCTCCCTCTTTCACTGTTAGATGCTCCAGGTGAAAGATTGCTTTGACAGAGTCCAGGCAGAGTTTTATTCCAGCTGTTGCATCTCAGAGCTCCAACACACTGGCAACTTGTTTTTCCATAACCAATTCTCATCCGATGTTCCATGAATTAATTTGCAGCAGTCATTCGCTCCCTATTTCCATTCGGTTTCAGTCATGCCTGCCAGACTGTACTGAGTAGTAACACTCACCCTAATCCAAGACTCTCCAAACTGTTAAAACTCACTACATCTAAAGTAAAGAATTTGGAAACATATGACACTTTTCATCACCTTGTGTACTTTTCAAACACTGAAGTGCTTCTTAAGGTAGTCATTGTTGGAATATAAGGAATGGCCCAACCAATTAGCTCACAGGAAGCTCCTGCAAGCAGCAACATGCTAATGATTGGATGACCAAGTCATTGAGATGGATTGCTGATAGATTATCCTCAAAGGGATGTGCTGATGTCATGGTGATGTCACTAAACTAATCCTGAACTTCAGCTAATCCCGGGGCATGGCTTTGAATCCCATTGGGCTGCTGGGGCAATTGGAATTTGACAAAGATCTGAAATAAAAGTGTTGACTTAACAATTGTTGTTAGAAACCCAACAGGGGGAGGCGATGGCCTTGTGGTATTATCACTGCACAGCACTGAAAACGTTCCGGGGACCTGGGTTTGAATCCCGCCACAGCAGACGGTGGAATTTGAATTCCATAAAATAGCTGGAATTAAGAATCTAACGATGACTGTGAATCCATTGTCGATTGTTGGGGAAAAATCCATCTGGTTCATTAATGTCCTTTAGGGAAGGAAACTGCTGTCCTCACCTGGTCTGGCCTACACATGACTCCAGACCCACAGCAATGTGGTTGTCTGTTAGGTCCCTCAGGGCAATTAGGGAGGGACAATAAATGCTGGCCTGGCTCTCGTTGAGAAACCCAACACTGAGGGTGGTTTGCCTCAGCTGCAGCATTGTGTTTAATTCAGGGCACTACACTTTGGAGAAGGGGCACTGATAGAGGTAGTGAGTGTGGGAGACACAGGAGATGCTGAGTTGCTTTCTTCAAAGCAGAGAAGGTTAAGGATAGATCTAAGGGAAATGTTCAAAATTATCCAAAGTCTGTTTGAGTGAATAAGGAGAAACAGCTTTCAGTGGTAGAGTGGTCAGTAACTGGATGGATACAGATTTAAGGTGGTTACCAAAGAAAAGAGGGCAGATGAGGACAAAACTGAGTTAGTGAGCTGTAGTGGTCCACACCATGGTGTCTGAAAGGGCAGTGGAAGCAAATTCAACAAGAACTTTCATAAGGAAATTAATTGGATCCTCAACAACAAGAAATTCACGAGCCTGTGGAAGGAGGATAAAGTACATGATTATTGATTATTGACAGGCTACAATGGGCCAAATGGGCTTCCTTCTACACTGTAAGATTCTATGGGAAAGGAGAATTAGTTTGCGTTGTGAAAACTGAAAGAACTGCGGATGCTGTAAATCAGGAACAAAAGCAGAAGTTTCTGGAAAAGCTCAGAGATAATGGGAACTGCAGAAGCTGGACAAAACTCTGGTGTGGCCGCACTTGGAGTATTGTGCACAGTTCTGGTCACCGCATTATAAGAAGGATGTGGAAGCTTTGGAAAGGGTGCAGAGGAGATTTACTAGGATGTTGCCTGGTATGGAGGGAAGGTCTTACGAGGAAAGGCTGAGGGACTTGAGGCTGTTTTCATTAGAGAGAATAAGGTTGAGAGGTGACTTAATTGAAACATATAAAATAATCAGAGGGTTAGATAGGATGGATAGGGAAGCCTTTTTCCTAGTTTGGTGACGGCGAGCACGAGGGGGCATAGCTTTAAATTGAGGGGTGAAAGATATAGGACAGATGTCAGAGGTAGTTTCTTTACTCAGAGAGTAGTAAGGGAATGGAACGCTTTGCCTGCAACGGTAGTAGATTCGCCAACTTTAGGTCCATTTAAGTCGTCACTGGATAAGCATATGGACGTACATGGAATAGTGTAGGTTAGATGGGCTTGAGATCGGTATGACAGGTCGGCACAACATCGAGGGCCGAAGGGCCTGTACTGTGCTGTAATATTCTATGTTCTTAATCCAAGATAACAAAATGTGGGGCTGGACATTAACTCTGATCTTTTCTTCATAGATGCTGTCAGACCTGCTGAGCTTTTCCAGCAACTTCTGTAGGTTGCTTTGTGGTTTTGGAAAGGAGCAGTTGTGTTTTGGCAGATGGAGAGGATATTCTCCACGATGTTTAATAAAGATTTCTGACAGATTGAGAAAGGGATCAGCCATTTGTCACTTTTGACTGTCACTCAGCCACCCTCCCCGTTAACACGGGGATCTCAATTAACACATCTTATTTCACATTTCGGCCCAGAGGTGACAGTGGAACACACTGGAGCTGTGAAGGCTCACAGAGTGGAGCAGCCTGCTCTCTTTCCCTGGAAGCCACATTGTCTCCAGTTCTCTGCTGGCATTTTATAAAAGCTTTGCTATGTCGGTGGAACATTTCTCTTTGCACTGCCAGCTGTTTGCTTTATAAATGTGGAGCAATTTTCTGGGGAGTTGATGCTCAATGATTGATGATTCTGGGCTGCGCCCTAAACCTAGAGATTAGAGATAGTGCTCTGTCAGAAACTATCACAGTTCCCTTCAGTCAGTGATCCAACTGCCCGACACACAGCATTATTGCAGCACACTCTGTTCACAAACCAAATCTGGCATTACTTTCGCCTCCTCAAATGAAACAGAATTCAAACTTGCACAGATCCCAATAAGATCATATTCATGATGCACTCTTTTAAAATGTGTCAATTAAGAGACAGGAAACCAATCATTCCCAGAACAAACACTCCCACAGTCAGTGCTGCGTTAATATAATACCTTGGGTCTGCAGATTATCAACTGCCGGGAGCTGAAAATCACACTGGTATAAACCAAAGATAACAAGGTGTGGGGCTGGATGAACACAGCAGGCCAAGCAGCATCTCAGGAGCAGGAAAGCTGATGTTTCGGGCCTAGACCCTTCATCAGAAAATGCAGAATGGGCAGCCCTCCACTCCCTCCGCTCCCACCCCAGCCTCACCATCAAACCCGCAGACAAGGGTGGCGCAGTGGTAGTATGACACACTGACCTCTATATCACCGAGGCCAGACGCCAACTCTCCAACACCTTCTCCTACCGCCCCCTCGATCATTACCCCACCCTCGAGCACCAAACCATCATCTCCAACACCATTCACGACCTCATCACCTCAGGGGACCTCACACCCACAGCCTCCAACCTCATTATTCCCCAACCCCGCACAGCCCACTTCTATCTCCTTCCCAAAATCCACAAACCTGCCTGCCCTGGTCGACCCATTGTCTCCGCCTGCTCCTGCCCCACCGAACTTATCTCCATCTATCTAGACTCCATTTTCTCCCCTTTGGTCCAGGAACTCCCTACCTGCGACTGTGACACCACCCACGCACTCCACCTCCTCCAGAACTTCCAATTCCCTGGTCCCCAACACCTCATTTTCATGGACGTCCAGTCCCTATACACCTGCATTCCCCATGCAGATGACCTAGAGGCCCTCCACTACTTCCTGTTCCGCAGGCCCGACCAGTCCCCCTCCACCTACACCCTCATCCGCCTAGCCGAACTCATTGTCACCCTCAACAACTTCTCTTTCGCTTCCTCCCATTTCCTACAGACTAAGGGGGTGGCCGCATGGGCCCAAGCTATGCCTGCCTCTTTGTAGGTTACGTGGAACAGTCCCTCTTCCGCACCTACACAGGCCCCAAACCCCACCTCTTCCTCCGTTACATTGATGACTGTATCGGTGCCGCCTCTTGCTCCCAAGAGGAGCTCGAACAGTTCATCCACTTCACCAACACCTTCCACCCCAACCTCAAGTTCACCTGGGCCATCTCCAGCACATCCCTCACCTTCCTGGACCTCTCAGTCTCCATCTCAGGCAACCAGCTTGTAACTGATGTCCATTTCAAGCCCACCGACTCCCACAGCTACCTGGAATACACCTCCTCCCACCCGCCTTCCTGCAAAAGTTCCTTCCCCTTTTCCCAATTCCTTCGCCTCCCCTGAATCTGCTCCCACGATGAGGCATTCCACTCCCGTACATCCCAGATGTCCTCGTTCTTCAAGGTCCGCAACCTCCCCCCCGCATTGGTCGAGAACGCCCTCGACAGTGTCTCCCACATTTCCCACATCTCATCCCTCACACCACCACCCCCCCCCCCCCCCCACAATAATTGCCAAAAGAGAATTCCCCTCGTCCTCACGTACCACCCCACCAACCTCCGGATACAACACATCATCCTCCAACACTTCCGCCATCTACAATCCGATCCCACCACTAAAGACATTTTTCCATTCTCACCCTTGTCTGCCTTCCAGAGGGACCACTCTCTCCGCAACTCCCTTGTTTGCTCCGCACTCCCCTCCAACCCCACCACACCCGGCACCCTCCCCTGCAACCACAGGAAGTGCTACACTTGCCCCCGCACCTCCTCCCTCACCCCCAACCCAGGCCCCAAGATGACGTTTTCTGATGAAGGGTCTAGGCCTGAAACATCAGCTTTTGTGCTCCTAAGATGCTGCTTGGCCTGCTGTGTTCATCCAGCTCCACGCTTTGTTATCTCAGATTCTCCAGCATCTGCAGTTCCTACTATCTCTGGTATAAACCAATCACTGTTTATTGACTATGAACACACTTTCTGCTATTGTACTCTTGACACTGTTTACACTATTGACACAATTTTCCCTATTGATACAATTTACAAGGCAGACTGTTGCAGGACTTCAAAAGGATCTTGCTCATGTCTTAGCTACGTCCGATCTGACATCACTGATGGCCCTAGCAGTTACCATTATGAGTAAAAACCCAGATCTACACCGCCCCACAAGTTCCCTGTTCAACCATAAATTATTTACGCAGCCATCCATTCTCACTCGCGCCCCACCCCCACCCCCCACTTCCTAAAACTGCCACCGTCTCTTGCACCAGAAACATCAATCCCCCAATGTCTCCCTGATTCAGCTGGGGGATGTGCAGAATGTACACCTCTCCTCAGGCTGCACCAGAACCTCTTTTTCTCTCTCTCCTTCTCTCATCTCTCCCTGTCTCTGTCTTTCTTTCTCTGTCCCTCTCTCTCTCTCTCTCTCCCCCCACCTCTGTCTCTATTTCTCTCTGTCTCCCTTTCTCTGTTTCTATCCCTCTTTCTCTCTCTGCCTTTCTGCTTCTCTCTCGGTCTCAGCCTCTGTCACTATCTCTATTTCTGTCTCACTTCCTGCCATCGCTGATGATGCATGGTACAAATTAGCATAATCAATCAGCCCAGTTGACTCCACAGCCCTTACCCCTACCTCTACCTCCATTTATTGATAAATTACTTACATTTCCAATAAATTCTTGGCAGGATGGAATGTAAACGCCACTGAAATCAGTCACAAAGTTGAAGCTTTTCCTCAACAGGACAGAGAGCAAGAGACAGACTTAACAGTGTGCAGTCAGCCCGATCACTGATATTGTTACAAAACTCTGGAAGAGGTAGGGCTTGAACCTGGCCCCCCATTATAACAAATCAGAGGTGGGGACACTACCACAGTGCCACAAGAGCCTGTTAAGAAACAAGTTTTTCTGCAGAATGAGGTGAAGGTTCTGAGGTTGGCCCATTGCTGGCAGGGAACTGCAGTTAACTGTCAATCTTCATTCACAGGCCAGGCAGCAAGACTCGGATTTTTATTCTGTTTATGGGATGTGGGCATCGCTGGCTGGGCCCAGCACACGCCACGTTTCAGACAGAGATGGGGAGGAATTTCTTCTCTCTGTAGGGAGTGAATCTGTGGAATTCCTTACCGCACAGGGCTGTCGGGGCTGGGTCATTCAGTATATTTGAGGCTGAGACAGACAGATTTTAATCAATAAGGGAATTGAGGATTACGGGAAAAGGACAGAGAAGTGGAATTGAGGATTGTCAGGTCAGCCATGATCTCACTGAATGGTAGAGCAGTCTTGATGGGCAGAATGGCCTTCTGCTTTAATGGCACTTGATTATTAGTGGATCAGCTGAAGGGATTCACTGATTTGTGACTTTGTCATTTTTGGATTTGTCTCAGCTTTCCACACTCAGGGCCTATTCCTGGGGCAGATCACCAAAGAGTGCAGATTAGGGTCTAGAATGTTCTCTTGTAACTGGTTACATTAACCATTGATGCACCGCCCCCTTTGTTTTCTACAAATAACTCAATATCGAGTTCAATAATTTTAGAGCCTAAACTCCCCCATGTCCCAGCCCCCCACCCCACACACCAGGCCTCGTTACCCACATAGCCTGCCACTACACACCCCCTGCTGTTAGTCCCCATTAACAGCTATTCATCCCATTAACAGATCGTTATCAACTCCTTTGTCTGTCCAACTGCGCTTCTCTCTCTTTGGGCTCTATCCTATCGTTTACCCCCTACCCCATGAAGAGAGGCATAGATAGAGTGGATAATCAGAGACTTTTTCCCAGAGCCGACATGACTATTACGAGAGGACATAATTTTAAGGTGAATGGAGAAAGGTCTCAGGGAGATGCCAGAGGTAGGTTCATCACACAGAGAGTGGTGGGTGTGTGGAATGTGTTCCCGGCAGTGGTAGTGGAGTCAGATACTTTAGAGACTTTTAAGCGACTCTTGGATAGTCACGTGGAGGATAGTAAAATGTAGGGTATGCAGGGTAGATTGATCTTATAGCAGGATAATAGATTCGCACAACATGGTGGGCCGAAGGGCCTGTACTGTGCTGTATTACTCTACGTTCAATATTCCTTTGCCTATCCAACTGGTCTTGTCTCCCTTCGGGCTGTATCCCTACCTATTGTTTATCCCGTATCCCCTCCCCTGCTGTATCTTCTGCATATAATCTGACGTTTTCCCAGCTACCAGCAATTCCGTGGAAGGGTCACAGGACCCGAAACATTAACTCTGACGTTTTATTCACAGATACTGCCAGGCCTGCTGAGCTTTTCCAGAAACTTCTGCTTTTGTCCGACAAACTGCTCTGCTCAATAAAGCACATGTGGGTGAGGAATGGCTGGCGCACTGTCAGTGATCTCTCTCCCACTACACTGTCATGGTCCTTACCCACTCTGGGCAATAGCTCCTCCATCATGAAACCAAAGGAAGGCATTATAGGAATTCAGGTTGCGATCACAGCGTGTGGGTGGGTGAGCTGTGTCTCAGCAAGAATAAACACCCACTCCTGTGTCCAGATTAAAATTTGTGTTTGTGCCATTACCCTGATATCTACAGAGCACAGATCCCCTTGTGGGTCCATCATTCCCTTTGACTCCTTCGGTATCAGGCACTTCTGGGACAGTTGCAGATTGGACAGTGTTGCCCTGAATCTGGAATCCTGCTTCAGTTACAGCAGATCATCTAAACGGCCCTTTCTGGTATGTTGGCACTTGGTGTTAATTGTTAGGTGAGCCTTGCGTTGGTGAGGTTTCTAACTGGGTGAATGTACTGTCTGCTCATTGGGTCAGTTTCTTCATTGATACATAGGCGGTGCTCTCATTGATAATCCAGGCTGGGTCAGAGGTAGTGGTCTGGCCCCAGGAAGCCTCAGTACCCTCCAGATGATGATCCTGTTTTACTTCTAATGTTCAGCCAGTCTGGTTAACTGAAAGTCTTCTTTGGACAGTAACTATTCTGACATGGTTTCATCTGGTTTTCTCACAATAGCGTAATCTTCTTTCAGCTCCTCTCACAATGCTCCTCAGAACACAGAACAGGACAGCACAAGAATGGATCCTTATGGGAAATATCTGTGAGGGGGTACAGGGATTTGTGAAGGAATCAACATCGTCCCTTGCTTCCTGGCTGCCCCTGACTGAGCTTTGCCTCAGACCTAACAGAAGAATCAGAGCCTTCAATTATAGAACCTCCTGCCTGACCCCTCCCTGGTCTCTCAGTGAGGCTGGATACAGTGCTTTCACAAAGTGAGTGGGAGTAATGATGACACTGTCCCCATCAAACACTCCCAGGACAAGGACTGCATGAGATCATACACAAGGTAAAGCTCCCTCCACCCTTTTAAAATGGAAATAAAACACTCTCTACTCTCCGAAACGGACTATGTTTTAAATGGTAAAAAATTGCAGCACACTGCTGTGCAGAGAGACTTGCGTGTCCTTGTGCATGAATCGCTAAAAGTAGGATTTCAGGTAATTAAAAAGGCAAATGGAATTTTGTTTGCCATTGCTAGAGGGATGGAGTTTAAAAACATGGAGGCTATGCTGCAGCTGTATAGGGTCCTGGTGAGGCCACACCTGGAGTACTGTGTGCAGTTTTGGTCTCCTTACTTGAGAAGAGATATACTGGCACTGGAGGGTGTGCAGGGGAGATTCACTCGGTTGATTCCAGAGTTGACGGGGTTGGATTATGAGGAGAGACTGAGTAGACTGGGATTATACTCATTGGAATTCAGAAGAATGAGGGGAGATCTTATAGAAGCATATAATATTATGAAGGGAATAGATAATATGGAGGCAGAGAGGTTGTTTCCGCTAGCAGGTGAAACTAGGACTAGGGGGGATCGCCTCAACATAAAGGAAGGCAGATGTAGGATTGAGGTCAGGAGGAACTTCTTTACCCAAAGGGTTGTGAATCTGAATTCCCTGCCCAGTGAAGCGGTTGAAGCTACCTCACTGAATGTTTTTAAGGCAAAGCTCGATAAATTTTTGAACAGTAAAGGAATTAAGGTTTATGGTGAGTGGGTGGGTAAGTGGTCTTGAGTTTCAAAAAGATCAGCCATGATCTTATTAAATGGTGGGACAGGCTCGAAGGGCCGGATGGCCTTCTCCTGCTCCTAGTTCTTACGTTCTTACGTATTCTTTCAAAATGGAGTGTCAATGGAAAATATCATTCCTCAACACTGTCCCAATCAAACACTCCTAGCACAAGGACAGCATGGGGTTAGATCAGAGTAAAACTTTCTTTACTCTTTTAAATCGAAAGTAAAGCCTCATCAACACTGCTTCGACCACCAATTCAGGCAGCAAATTTCAGACACCCACCATCCTCTGTTCAAAAACACTCTTCCTCACATCCTCTCTGATCCTTCGGCCCCTCAGCTTGAATCGATGAACCCTGGTTTTTGATCTCTCTGCTAAAGGAAACAGATTCCTCCTGCCTGTTCTATCTCCGTCCCTCACAGTTTAGTACACCTCAATCATATCACCCCTCAGCCTTCTCTGCTCCAAGGAAAATGATCCTAACCTCTCCAATCCACTCTCGTAGCTACAATTCTCCAGCCCTGGCAACATTCTAGTAAATCTTCTCTGCACTCTCTCCACAGCAATTAATGTGACCAGAACTGCACACAATACTCACCACTGACCTCACCAGGGTTCCTTACAGTTTTATCATTATGTCCTACTTTTGTAAGGACTCTGGCAATGAAGGAGAGCAGTCCATATGCCTTCCTTACAACCTTAACTACCTGTACTGCTACCTTTAGGGACCTGCAAGCCAAGATCTCTCTATTCATCTCTCCCCTCAGTATATTCCTGTTTATTGTGTATTCCCTTTCACTGTTTGATCTCCCTCAATGCATTACCTCACACTTCCCAGAACTGAATGCCATCTGTCACTTTCCTGCCCACGCCACCAACCCATCTATAACATTTTGGAGCTTACAGTTTTCCTCTACACTATCTACTTCTCGGCCAATTTTTGAGTCATCTGCACATTTTCCAACTGTGACCCCACTTTGAAATCCAAATTGTTAAAGTATAAAAGGAACAGTGGGGGTCCCAGCACTTAGCTGCGTGGAACATCACTTGACACAGATTTCCATTCTCTCGGGCAGCCACTACCCCTGTTACTTACTGAAACATTCAAGATTCTCAAGGAGCTTGAGAGGGGAGATACAGGAAGGTTATTTCCCCTTATGTGCGTGTCTCGCACCAAACGGCATCATCTTAGAGTAAGGGGTCACCCAGAGACTGAGGTGAGGAGGGGAGCGAACCTGTGGAATTCATTACCACAGACGGCTGTCCGAGGCTGGGCCATTAAATATATTTAAGGCTGAGACAGACAGATTTTTAATCAGGAAGTGAATGAAGGGTTAGGGCAGGAAATGGCAGGAAAGTGGAATTGATCAGCCATAATCTTGTTGAATGGTGGGCAAGAATCAATGGGCTGAATGGCCTGTGTCTATGTCTGTGTCTCATGGTCATATAATGGTGTCATACATGGCAAATGCTCTCTGTTTCCATCAGGCTTCCCAATATAGATTGGATCAATTCAGTGAACTGGCCTAAAGCTTCAGTCTAATTGATGGCCTGACTGCAACAGGTCATCACCGGCGGAAGTGATCAATTGATCAAGAGTGTTTAAGATGATCCAGTGAAACTGGATTCTGTCTGATTCTGTGTAGCTCGAGACAGGTTCCAGTCTAATGGCTCTCTATTTTTGTGATAAAACCCACCTCCCTCCATCTGCCACCATCTTCAGTCCAATCATGCGCAGCCAGCTTAAGCTTTGGAAATGGCCGTTTTGCAGATGGACCAGCAAGCTCCTGGAGTTTCCTCCTTTCCCTTTGCTGGACAGGGCCCAGGGGCAGGGCCTAAGGGCACGGCGTGGAACATTTTCTGGGGGAAAGCCTAGGGCAGGGCCGAGGGGCACGGTCTGGGTCAGTGCCTGGGGCAGGGCCTGGGGCAGAGTATGGGGGAAATCCTAGGGCAGGGCCTGGGTGCAGGGCCTAGGGGCACGGTCTGGGGCAGTGCCTGGGGAAGGGCCTGGGGCAGTGCCTGGGGAAGGGCCAAAGGGCACGGCGTGAGACATAGTCTGGGGGAAAGCCTAGGGCAGGGCTGAGGGGCATGGTCTGTGGCAGTGACTGGGAAAGGGCCTGGGGCAGTGCCTGGGAAAGGGCCTAGGGCAGGGCGTGTGCAGTGTATGGGGGACATCCTAGGGCAGGGCCTAGGGGCATGGCTTGGGATAGGGTCTTGGGGAGACCCTAGTGCAGGGCCGGGGGGCAGGACCTGGGGATAGGGCCGAGGGAAAGATAATCTGAGGACAGGGCCAAGGGTCTCAAACCTGGTTAAAAGATCATGATTCATTGGGCAGCAGTGATCCCCAAACTCCAGTAAGCCTCAGAGATTTGGACAACCCAATGCAGCCATCTCAAGATCCCCCAAGATAACAAGGTGTAGAGCTGGAAGATCACAGCAGGCCAAGCAGCATCTTAGGAGCACAAAAGCTGACATTTTGGGCCTAGACCCTTCATGTGATGAAGGGTCTAGGCCCGAAATGTCAGCTTTTGTGCTCCTAAGTTGCTGCTTGACCTGCCATGTTCATCCAGCTCTACACCTTGTTATCTCAGATTCTCCAGCATCTGCAGTTCCCATTATCTCAAGATCCTCCTAATCCAGGGCAGCAAATCTGGAGTCTCCCAGCGCAGCCCCTGCTCGGTATTGAGTCACTAATTGCCTGAAACCAGATCCACGGGTTCATCCATGTCAATGGTGCATTGGACTGCTGGCACCCAAAATCCCTTCTGAGCCTGGAACTGCATGGCAGTGGGAGGTTCTCAGGGGGCAGCGGGATTGTTTCATGGGAAGTCCTCAAAGCATCCCTGAAAGGGTCAAACACCACCCCCCTGCCCCCCCCACTGACTAACAGGAGGGCCGGGCTCCAAGCAATTGGAACGGAGAAGGTACTGAGTGTTGAGAAATTGCATTGGGCCCTTGGAGTGGGAAGGTGAGGGCTCAGAGGGAGGGGGCACTGACTTCTGAATAGTCACAGACCTGAATGTAAAGGTAGACAAGCAGGAGGCTGGAAGAAAACAACATGAAAAGCCGCATCTGGAGGAAAGGAGAAGTCAATGTTTCAGGTATTACCTCTGTTTCTCTCTCCCGGGTCCTATCAGACACACTGAGTCTCTCCAGCACATTCTTGTTTTGATGATGACAGGAATAATTTGATGCCAATAAAGAGATTTGGCCATACTCCAATTTATGAACAAAATCATTCAGCAGCCCCAGGGAACGGACACTGAAATGCCATCCTGTGTGAATACCCGTCCCCACTGGCCGCGCTAATGCTCTCTCCACCATAGAACATAGAACATAGAACATAGAACAGTACAGCACAGAACAGGCCCTTCAGCCCACAATGTTGTGCCGACCATTGATCCTCATGGATGCACCCTCAAATTTCTGTGACCATATGCATGTCCAGCAGTCTCTTAAATGACCCCAATGACCTTGCTTCCACAACTGCTGCTGGCAACGCATTCCATGCTCTCACAACTCTCTGCGTAAAGAACCTGCCTCTGACATCCCCTCTATACTTTCCACCAACCAGCTTAAAACTATGACCCCTCGTGCTAGCCATTTCTGCCCTGGGAAATAGTCTCTGGCTATCGACTCTATCTATGCCTCTCATTATCTTGTATACCTCAATTAGGTCCCCTCTCCTCCTCCTTTTCTCCAATGAAAAGAGACCGAGCTCAGTCAACCTCTCTTCATAAGATAAGCCCTCCAGTCCAGGCAGCATCCTGGTAAACCTCCTCTGAACCCTCTCCAAAGCATCCACATCTTTCCTATAATAGGGCGACCAGAACTGGACGCAGTATTCCAAGTGCGGTCTAACCAAAGTTTTATAGAGCTGCAACAAGATCTCACGACTCTTAAACTCAATCCCCCTGTTAATGAAAGCCAAAACACCATATGCTTTCTTAACAACCCTGTCCACTTGGGTGAGGTACACACACTGGAGGCAGCCGGACTGATTTCACTCCAACACTGGGCTTATATTATAAACCCACAACATCCACCATCGTTCTCTCAGAAACATTTCTTCACCTTCCCTCTACTATCAAACTCCCTTGAACATTGGCCCTTTTTGTGAGAAACACAACACCCAGGAAGATCCCACAAACAGTGTGGAGGGTGCCAATGAGAATGGCTGGATGATGTGTTATTGAGGGAAGAGCACTGGTCAAGCGGGAAAAGCTTTGATGGCTGGCTTCCAGTTTGGAAAAGTGTGTCCTCAGCTCTCAGCTATAAACACAGGGAGCTTATCATTCTCAAACATCAAATATCAGTTCTGAGGGAGTCCCGCACTGTCGGAGGGTCAGTGCTGAGGGAGCGCCGCACTGTCGGAGGGTCAGTGCTGAGGGAGTCCTGCACTGTCGGAGGGTCAGTGCTGAGGGAGTGCCGCACTGTGGGAGGGTCAGTGCTGAGGGAGTGCCGCACTGTCAGAGGGTCAGTACTGAGGGAGCGCCGCACTGTGGGAGGGTCAGTGCTGAGGTAGTGCCGCACTGTCGGAGGGTCAGTACTGAGGGAGTGCCGCACTGTCGGAAGGTCAGTGCTGAGGGAGTGGGCACTGTCGGAGGGTCAGTGCTGAGGGAGCGCCGCACTGTCGGAGGGGCAGTACTGAGGGAGTGCTGCACTGTTGGAGGGGCAGTACTGAGGGAGTGCCGCACTGTCGGAGGGTCAGTACGGAGGGACTGCTGCACTGTGGGAGGGTCAGTGCTGAGGGAGTGCCGCACTGTCGGAGGGTCAGTACTGATGGAGTGCCGCACTGTCGGCGGGTCAGTGCTGAAGGAGTGCTGCACTGTCGGGGGGGTCAGTGCTGAGGGAGTCCCGCACTGTCGGAGGGTCAGTGCTGAGGGAGTGCCACACTGTCGGAGGGGCAGTACTGAGGGAGTGCCGCGCTGTCGGAGGGTCAGTGCTGGTGGAGTGCCGCACTGTCGGCGGGTCAGTGCTGAAGGAGTGCTGCACTGTCGGGGGGGTCAGTGCTGAGGGAGTCCCGCACTGTCGGAGGGTCAGTGCTGAGGGAGTGCCACACTGTCGGAGGGGCAGTACTGAGGGAATGCCGCGCTGTCGGAGGGTCAGTGCTGGTGGAGTGCTGCACTGTCTCAGTGCTGAGGGAGTGCTGCACTGTCACAGGGTCAGTGCTGAGGGAGCACCGCACGGTCGGAGGGTCAGTGCTGAGGGAGTGCCACACTGTCGGAGGGTCAGTGCTGAGGGAGCACCACACTGTCGGAGGGTCAGTGCTGAGGGAGTGGGCACTGTCACAGGGTCAGTGCTGAGGGAGTGGGCACTGTCACAGGGTCAGTGCTGAGGGAGCGCCGCACTGTCAGAGGGTCAGTGCTGAGGGAGTGCCGCACTGTCGGAAGGTCAGTGCTGAGGGAGTGGGCACTGTCGGAGGGTCAGTGCTGAGGGAGCGCCGCACTGTCGGAGGGGCAGTACTGAGGGAGTGCTGCACTGTTGGAGGGGCAGTACTGAGGGAGTGCCGCACTGTCGGAGGGTCAGTACGGAGGGACTGCTGCACTGTGGGAGGGTCAGTGCTGAGGGAGTGCCGCACTGTCGGAGGGTCAGTACTGATGGAGTGCCGCACTGTCGGCGGGTCAGTGCTGAAGGAGTGCTGCACTGTCGGGGGGGTCAGTGCTGAGGGAGTCCCGCACTGTCGGAGGGT
The DNA here is from genome assembly GCF_030684315.1 of Stegostoma tigrinum. Classification (NCBI taxonomy): domain Eukaryota; kingdom Metazoa; phylum Chordata; class Chondrichthyes; order Orectolobiformes; family Stegostomatidae; genus Stegostoma; species Stegostoma tigrinum. Next base: position 1,345,676 of record NC_081364.1, read on the forward strand.
CAGTGCTGAGGGAGTGCCACACTGTCGGAGGGGCAGTACTGAGGGAGTGCCGCGCTGTCGGAGGGTCAGTGCTGGTGGAGTGCCGCACTGTCGGCGGGTCAGTGCTGAAGGAGTGCTGCACTGTCGGGGGGGTCAGTGCTGAGGGAGTCCCGCACTGTCGGAGGGTCAGTGCTGAGGGAGTGCCACACTGTCGGAGGGGCAGTACTGAGGGAATGCCGCGCTGTCGGAGGGTCAGTGCTGGTGGAGTGCTGCACTGTCTCAGTGCTGAGGGAGTGCTGCACTGTCACAGGGTCAGTGCTGAGGGAGCACCGCACGGTCGGAGGGTCAGTGCTGAGGGAGTGCCACACTGTCGGAGGGTCAGTGCTGAGGGAGCACCACACTGTCGGAGGGTCAGTGCTGAGGGAGTGGGCACTGTCACAGGGTCAGTGCTGAGGGAGCGCCGCACTGTCAGAGGGTCAGTGCTGAGGGAGCGCCGCACTGTCAGAGGGTCAGTGCTGAGGGAGCACTGCACTATCGGAGGGTCAGTGCTGAGGGAGTGCCGCACTGTCGGAGGGTCATTCCTGGGGCAATGAGTACAGTGTTGGCTGGAGTGGACTGGGGAAGGATTTTGTGTTTGAGGAACAATGGTAGGTGTCGATGACTGACAGGAAAGAAATCCCTCAGTGAGGAAGGAGGACTTCAGGATGCGGTTGGGAAGTTAAGGATAGAAACAAATCGAACAAAAGAATAAATAATGCGCAAAGTTTATTGTCAACCATTGGATTTAGAAGTTTGAAAACAACAACAGAAGATGGTCAAAAATAGAGAGGAAACAAAGCTTGCGCGTAAACTGGCAAAAATTAAAGACTTTCTTTACAGACCCAAAAGGAAGTCAGAGGGTAACGTCAATGTGGCCCCCCAGGAGAGTGAGGCTGGGGCAATTACAACAGGCAACTGGGAAATGGCAGAGCAGTTCAAATATTACTTTGGACCTTTTGGTGGGGACCTAAATACAATAACCATTACTGGAGAAAAGGTATGAGGGAATCAAATGGGGCTACATACAGATAAATCCCCTGGACCTGATCAGGTGTATCCTCAGATATTAAAGGAAAAGGCTACAGAAATAGTGTAATCTCCCAGGAATCCTTAGGTTCTGGAAAAGTCCCAGAGGTTTGGGAAACTGCTGAAGTAACACTTTTTTATAGAAAAATGGAAGGAGACAAAAAACACAGGAGACTATAGGCCAGTCAGCTTAACATCTGTTATTGTGAAACTGTCAGAGACTGTTATACAGGGTGTAACAGCAGAGCATTTAGAAATACTTAATATAATCAGATTGAGTCAGCACGGCCTCATAAATGGGAAATCGTTCCTTACAAAACAGTTGGAATTCTCTGAGGAGGGAACATAGTTTCACAGAATTTTTCCCACATTGTAGACCATTTGGCCCATTGTGTTTGCCCCATTCTATTCCCTAAAATGGTAGAAAGTGACCTTTAGATGTCATACTTTGGGATTTCCAGAAAGCATTTGTTAAGGTGCCAAACATCAGGTTGCTTGAGTTGGAGGCAGCATATCAGCAGGGATAGAGCATTAGTTTAACAGCAAACAGAGGTCTGGGGTAATGGGAGCATTTTCAGGCTGGCTATCTGTAACTCATGGAGTGCCACAGGGATCAGTGCTGGGATCACAATTATTTACAAAATATATGAATGAGCTGGGATGAGGAAAGTGAATATACTGTACACAAGTTTGCAGCGGACACAAAAGTAGGTGGGAAGGCGCATAGACAAGACTGCAGAGGGATGGAGACAGTTTAGGTGAATGGACAAATGTGATGTGGAAAAATGTGAGGTAACTCAAGAATAACACAGGAGTTGGGTATTATTTAAACAAGGAAAGATTGCAGAAAGCAATCTATAGGTATTTCTATAGCTATTTAAGGAATAAAAGAATGATGAAAGTAAGATTAGGCCCAATCAAGGATAATAGTGGTAGGTTGTGTGTGGAGTCAGATGAGATAGGGGAAGCCCTAAATGAATATTTTTCAACAGTATTCACTCTAGAAAACAACAATGTTGATGAGGAGAATACTGAGATACAGGATACTAGACTAGGTGGGATTGAGGTTCACACGGAAGAGGTATTAGAAATCCTTCAGAAGGTGAAGATAGATAAGTCCCCGGGCCGGATGGGATTTATCCTCGGATCCTCTGGGAAGCCAGGGAGGAGATTGCCGAGCCTTTGGCATTGATCTTTAACTCGTCATTGTCTACAGGAATAGTGCCAGAAGACTGGAGGATAGCAAATGTGGTTCCCGTGTTCAAGAAGGGGAGTAGAGACAACCCTGGTAATTACAGACCAGTGAGTCTTACCTCAGTTGTTGGTAAAGTGTTGGAAAAGGTTACAAGAGATAGGATTTATAATCATCTAGAAAAGAATAAATTGATTAGGGATAGTCAGCATGGTTTTGTGAAGGGAAGGTCATGCCTCACAAACCTTATTGAATTCTTTGAGAAGGTGAACAAACAGGTAGATGAGAGTAAACCGGTTGATGTGGTGTATATGGATTTCAGCAAGGCGTTCGATAAGGTTCCCCACAATAGGCTATTGTACAAAACGCGGAGGAATGGGATTGTGGAGATATAGCAGTTTGGATTGGAAATTGGCTTGCTGACAGAAGACAGAGCGTGGTAGTTGATGGGAAATGTTCATCCTGGAAACCAGTTACTAGTGGTGTACCGCAAGGGTCAGTGTTGGGTCCACTGCTGTTTGTCATTTTTATAAATGACCTGGATGAGGGCGTAGAAGGATGGGTTAGTAAATTTGCAGATGACACTAAGGTCGGTGGAGTTGTGGATAGTGACGAAGGATGCTGTAGGTTGCAGAGAGACATAGATAAGCTGCAGAGCTGGGCTGAGAGGTGGCAAATGGAGTTTAATGCGGACAAGTGTGAGGTGATGCACTTTGGTAGGAGTAACCAGAAGGCAAAGTACAGGGCTAATGGTGAGATTCTTGGTAGTGTAGATGAGCAGAGAGATCTCGGTGTCCACGTACACAGATCCTTGAAAGTTGCCACCCACGTTGACAGGGCTGTTAAGAAGGCATACAGTGTTTTAGCTTTTATTAATAGGGGGATCGCGTTGCGGAACCAAGAGGTTATGGTGAAGCTGTACAAAACTCTGGTGCGGCCGCACTTGGAGTATTGTACTGTTCTGGTTACTGCATTATAAGAAGGATGTGGAAGCTTTGGAAAGGGTGCAGAGGAGATTTACTAGGATGTTGCCTGGTATGGAGGGAAGGTCTTACGAGGAAAGGCTGAGGGACTTGAGGCTGTTTTCGTTAGAGAGAAGAAGATTGAGAGGTGACTTAATTGAAACATATAAAATAATCAGAGGGTTAGATAGGGTGGATGGGGACAGCCTTTTTCCTAGGATGGTGACGGCGAGCACGAGGGGGCATAGCTTTAAATTGAGGAGTGAAAGATATAGGACAGATGTCAGAGGTAGTTTCTTTACTCAGAGAGTAGTAAGGGAATGGAACGCTTTGCCTGCAACGGTAGTAGATTCGCCAACTTTAGGTACATTTAAGTCGTCATTGGATGAGCATATGGACGTACATGGAATAGTGTAGGTTAGATGGGCTTGAGATCGGTATGACAGGTCGGCACAACATCGAGGGCCGAAGGGCCTGTACTGTGCTGTAATGTTCTATGTTCTATGTAGTAAGCAACAGGACAGAGGGGATTTTCGTCCTCATGAATGAATCACAAAAAACTGGCTTTGGGGCCCTTAACCAAGGAAAGATAGACTAGTGTTGGAGGAAGCCCAGAGAATGTTCACTGGGCTGATGCTGGGGACAGAGGGACTGTCCTATGAGGAGATGTTCAGGAGATTAGGCCTGTACCCATTGGAGTTTAGAAGAATGAGAGGCGATCTCATTAAAACAAGCAAGATTGTAAAGAGATTTGACAGGAGTGATGAGGGGGCGACACAGTGGCTCAGTGGTTAGCACTGCAGCCTCACAGTGCAAGGGACCCAGGTTCGATTCCCGCCTCGGGTGACTGTCTGTGTGGAGTTTGCACATTCTCCCTGTGTCTGCGTGGGTTTCCTCCAGGTGCCCCGGTTTCCTCCCACAGTCCAAAGATGTGCAGGCTAGGTGGCTTGGCCATGCTAAATTGCCCATAGTGTTCAGGGGCGTGTGGATTATAGGAGGATGGGTCTGGGTGGGATGCTTCAAGGGGCAGTATGGACTTTTTGGGCCGAAAGGCCTGTTTCCACGCTGTAGGGAATCTAATCTACTTTCCTGCCTTTTCCCTATAACCCTCAATTCCCTTCCTGATTAAAATCTGTCCATCTCATCCTTGAATATTCTCAATAACTTAGCCTCAACAGCTCTCCGTGGTAAAGAATTCCACTCTGGGAGAAGAAGTTCCTCCTTACCTCTGTCTTCAATGGGAGAATTGTACTCTTGAGACACAATTCTCTGTGTAGACTCCCTCATAGGAGAGACAACCACTCCCTGATTAGATTAGATTAGATTCCCTACAGTGTGGAAACAGGCCCTTCGGCCCAACAAGTCCACACTGCCTCTCGGAACATTCCACCCAGACCCATCCCCCTATAACCCACTCACCCCTGAACACTACGGGCAATTTAGCATGGCCAATCCATCTAGCCTGCACATCTTTGTACTGTGGGTGGAAACCAGAGCACCCAGAGGAAATCCATGCAGACACGGGGAGAATGTGCAAACTCCACACAGACAGTTACCTGAGGCTGGAATCAAACCTGGGTCCCTGGCGCTATGAGGCTGCAGTGCTAACCACTGAGCCACCGTGCCTCCCACAAAGAGTTGAGGATTATCAGATCAGCCATGATCACACAATGGTGGAGCAGGTTCGAGGGCTGAATGGCCCACTTCTGCTCCTAGATTTCATGGTTTTCTTGAGTGTTGTTGAAATTACAACCAGATGGCTGGAAAGTATTCCGTCACATTCCTGAGTTGTGCCTTGTGGATAGGATTTTGGGAGACTGAAAATGAATTACTGCAGGATTCCTAGCCTCTGACCTGCTATTGTAGCCACTGTCTTTGTAATGAGTCCAGTTCAGTTTCTGGTCAGTGGTAACTCCCTGATGGTGACGGAGAGAGATTCGGTGATGGTAACATAAGTGAATGCCTAGAGATGGTGGTTAGTCATTTTAATGTACATTCTGTACATGATTTGATTTGATTTGATTTATTACTGCTGGTGCATCGTGTTACCGTGAAAAGTGTTGCCTTATGGGCCTTACCGGCAGAATGTACTATCCAAGTGCATCAGGGTAAGAGAACAGAGTGCGGGGTACAGTCTTACAGTGCAGAGAGAAAGATTAGCATTAACATTAAAGAGGCCCATTCAAAAGTCTGATAACAGCAGGGAAGAAGCTGTTCTTGAATCTGTTGGTGCATGTTTTCAAATGTTTATATCTTCTGCCTGACAGAAGAGTTTGGGAGACTGTGTAAGCGGGATGGGAGGGGTCTTTGATGATGTTGGTTGCTTTTCTGAGCCAATGGGAAGGGTAGATGGAGCCAGTGGATGGAATGCTGGTTTGTGTGACGGACTGGGTTGTGTGCACAGCTCTCTGTAGTTTCCTGTGGTCTTGGGAAGAGCAGTTGCCGTACCAAGCCGTGATACATCCAGATAGGACACTTTCTGTGGTGCATCTATAAACATTGGTAAGAATCTTTATGGAGGTGCTGAATTCCCTTAGCCTCCTGAGGAGGTGTGGATGTTGTTATACAAACTGCTGCTTGAGAGTGTTTCCCGGGAAGAAACAGAGTTGTTGACAGGAGTCATGCTCCGTTTTAATTGACAGGGCCTGGTCTGTTAATGAGACCTTTCGACGTGCCCAGTTTCCCAGATTACAGGCTGTACTCGAGCTTGTGGCTAATCAATCAGCCTTTTATAGCACTCTCACTGCCTGACAGACTCCACAACACCTCCACACTCACTGTAAACAATGGGAATGACCTGACATGGCTCACATTGCAGCTGCTGCTGTTCCTTTCCCAGTTTCCTGCACCCTCTGCCCATCACACCATCCCCCCCACCCCCCACCAATTCATTCATATTCAAGTCAGAGTTTTAATCAATTCTCAGCAATGGTCTCTGTGCACGCTGACCCAGGAATATAACGAGAGGTCACAGTGTGGTCTCTCCTCTCCTGGGAAGCTGTGCCACCAAGGGTCCGCTCTTGTTCAAACTCACATCACACGAGAGACTGGATAATGGGAATGAATCTCCTCAGAACCAGTCTGTGCTAACAGCATCACTAAGAATTAATCTGAGAGTCTGCCCCTCCCATTCAGAATTAAAACAAATAAACAATTCTCTGTTAACAGAATGGAGACGTTGACACTAGCCTTACACTGATGGATGGAGGTTTTAGTATCGCTGAGTGATTGCTGCAGTATCTGAGAGTATTGTCATGTTAAGGACAGAGTTCTTTCCCCAGAAATGAAACACTATTTGCATAAAAACTAGACTGTCAGTACCTGTGACCGCTCCGCATGATCCTGGGGGCCCTGTGGGACTGACGCCCACCCTGAGGTCCTGTGGCATTGACCCCTGCCCTTGGTGTGTTGCTATCTCAGTGTAGAGTATGTCAAATTCCTTCCCAGTTGATGGAGATATAATCACCTTTCAGCAAAAACTCTCTCCCGGTCACTTGCTCCCAGTTCACATTGAAATCCTTTCAGTCCCTCAGCCCTGTCTTTGTTTGGGATCATACATGGAACTTGTTTTTTTAAATGGGGAACTGTCCTATTAATAATTTAACACAGAGTGTTGAAGCTGAGAAACTCTCTCACTTTATCACCAGTTCATCTTGGAGCAGGGATTTCTCTCTCTTTTTCTCCAATTCAGAGGCAAAAATAGAGACCGCGTCTGTTTCCAAAGTATTTCATAAACATTTCCAACTTCACTTCCTCAACCTGAGTAACTGCTTCCTGTTGGTAAGTCCATTTCAGGATTAGTTGTGTAAATCCTTTCCAGAGTTCTGCAGTCTCAGTCTCCCGGCTGGAGTCTGGGAGGACTTGAAATGGTCAATGTTTACCAGCCAAATCACCCTCAAATTTGCATCTTGTTGAATCTCTAATTCCAAATCTGATGTTGATCTTGTTTCATGCACCTTCTGTGCAATAGTATCCCGTGTGCCTCGCTCTGTCTATGCACTCTATGTCCTTCTTTGTTATGATCTGACTGCATTGCTCGCAAAACAAACCTTTTCACTGTACTTAGACACACATGACTACAATAAATCAAATCAAATCAAAATCAAACACCAAACCAGGCCCCAAGATGACTTTCCACATTAAGCAGAGGTTCACCAGCACATCTGCCAATGTGGTATACTGTATCCACTGTACCCGGTGTGGCTTCCTCTACATTGGGGATACCAAGCGGAGGCTTGGGGACCGCTTTGCAGAACACCTCCGCTCGGTTCGCAATAAACAACTGCACCTCCCAGTCGCAAACCATTTCCACTCCCCCTCCCATTCTCTAGATGACATGTCCATCATGGGCCTCCTGCAGTGCCACAATGATGCCACCCGAAGGTTGCAGGAACAGCAACTCATATTCCGCTTGGGAACCCTGCAGCCCAATGGTATCAATGTGGGCTTCACCAGCTTCAAAATCTCCCCTTCCCCCATCGCATCCCAAAACCAGCCCAGTTCGTCCCCTCCCCCCACTGCATCCCAAAACCAGCCCAGCTCTTCCCCTCCACCCACTGCATCCCAAAACCAGTCCAGCCTGTCTCTGCTTCCCTAACATGTTCTTCCTCTCACCCATCCCTTCCTCCCACCTCAAGCCGCACCCCCATTTCCTACGTACTACCTCATCCCACCTCCTTGACCTGTCCGTCTTCCCTGGACTGACCTATCCCCTCCCTACCTCCCCATCTATGCTCTCCTCTCCACCTATCTTCTTTTCTCTCCATCTTCGGTCCGCGTCCCCCACTCTCCCTATTTATTCCAGAACCCTCACCCCATCCCCCTCTCTGATGAAGGGTCTAGGCCCGAAACGTCATCTTTTGTGCTCCTGAGATGCTGCTTGGCCTGCTGTGTTCATCCAGCTTCATACTTTATTACCCAAACTGAGCGGTTTTGTTCAGAGGAGCTTTCTTTCCTTTATTCATTCATGGGATGAGGGTGTCGCTGGCCAGGTAGCATTTATTGCCCATCCCTAACTGCAGGGCAGTTAAAAGTCAACCACATTGCTGTGGGTCTGGAATCACATGTAGGCCAGACCGGATAAGGATGGTAGTTTCCTTCCCTAAAGGACATTAGTGAACCAGGTGGGGTTTTCCCCCAACGATCAACAATGGATTCATGGTCAACATTAGACTCTTAATTCCGGATGTTTATTGAATTTAAATTCCATCATCTGCCCTGACAGGATTCAGAACTGGGTTCCCAAAACATGATCTGTGTCTGTGGATTAACAGTCCAGTGATAACACCACTAGGCCATCACCTTCCCTATTCCTCTGTTTTCTTAAAAAAATTGCTAAAGTATTAGAGACAGTAGGAACTGCAAATGCTGGAGAATCTGAAATAACAAGGTGTGGAGCTGGATGAACACAGGAAGCCAAGCAGCATCAGAGGAGCAGGAAAGCTGACATTTCGGGTCTGGGTCCTTCTTCAGAAAAATTTGTCTGAAGAAGGGTCTAGGCCCAAAATGTCAGCCTTCCTGCTCCTCTGATTCTGCTTCACCGCCTGTGTCCATCCAGCTCCACACCTTGTTATCTCTACTCAAGTATTAGACTTCTTTTCTCTTTTTAGTTTACAAACAGTACTTCAGAACAGTGAAGTGTAAAGAGCACAGAATCTCAAGGAATTAATTTACAATGAAATCAAATGCAATAGTGATGGTAGAGCAGGTGGTGTGTTGCTGCTGCAACATGTGAGAGCTTCTGGACACCAATAAGATCCAGGGTGAACAGTTAGAGTTTGCAGGTTGGAGAAGTTTGGATCTGAGTTGAGGAGCTGGAGCCTGAGCTGCAGACGCTACACCACATTGACCGGGGGTGGTGCTGGGGGTGGGGTGGGGGTGCGGTAGTTGGTAGGGGGTTACTAGAAAGCCTCTCCTGAGGTAGTCACACCCTTCAGATGAAGTCATTCAAAATTGGACTGTGATCAGGCACAGGAGGGTACGGCGGCATGTGAGGCAGAACAGGAGACCCAGAGGGTACCACTCAAAGGGCCTGGCATCCTACAATTGGCCAACAGTGAGAAGGCTTTTACAGGCTGTGGGGGTGAGAGTGGGAACTGCAGGGAGGATATACCAAGTGACCATGTATCTTGGTACAGGGAACCATTCTAGGAGGGGGGTGCAGTATGTAAGAATGTAGCTGTAATAGGGGACAGATCTCTCTCTGCATCAATGTTCCCCAGGGCTTTTCCATTTACTGTATTGTTCACTTTTGGATCTTCCAAAATGCATCACCTTGTGCTTGCCTGGATTGAACTCCGTCTGCCATTTCTCTGCCCAGCTCTCCAATATATCTATATTCTGTTGTAATCTCTGACAGTCCCCTTTGCTATCTGCAACTCCACCAATCTTCATGTCATCTGCAAACTTGCTGATCAGACCATCTGAGATAACAAGGTGTAGAGCTGGATGAATACAGCAGGCCAAGCAGCACTTTTCCTGCTGTGTTCATCCAGCGCCACACCTTGTTATCCCAGAATTTCCAGCATCTGCAATTCCTACTGTCTCTGATCATCTACACCTTCTTCCAGATCATTTATGTATATCACAAACAACAGTGGTTCCGACATGGATCCCCGTGGAACACCACTGGTCACAGTCTCCAATTTGAGAAACTCCCTTCCACTACTACTTTCTGTCTCCTGTTACCCATCCAGGTCTCTATCCATCTAGCTAGCACACCCTGGACCCCATGCGACTTCACTTTCTCCATCAGCCTGCCATGGAGAACCTTATCAAACGCCTTACTGAAGTCCATGTATATGACATCTACAGCCGTTCCCTCATCAATCAGCTTTGTCAGTTCCTCAAAGAATTCTATTAAGTTGGTAAGACATGACCTTCCCTGCACAAAACCATGTTGCCTATCACTGATAAGCCCATTTTCTTCCAAATGGGAATAGATACTATCCCTCAGTATCTTCTCCAGCAGCTTTCCATATATCAAATGTGGATTTACCCTTAAGCAGCTGCTCCCAATCTACATTCCCCAGGTCCTGCTGAATTTTGCTATAGTTGGCCTTCCCCCAGTTTAGAACTCTACCTTTAGGACTACTCTCGTCTTTGTCCATCAGTATTCTAAAACTTACAGTATTGTGATCGCTATTCCCAAAGTAATCCCCTACTGAAACTTCAACAACCTGGCCAAGCTCACTCCCCAACACCAGGTCCAGTATGGCCCCTTCCCGAGTTGGATTACATACATACTGCTCTAGAAAACTCTCCTGGATGCTACTTACAAACTCTGCTCCATCTTGACCCCTAACACTGAGTGAATCCCAGTAAATGTTGGGAAAATTAAAATCTCCCATCACCATCACCCTGGTTCTCCTACACCTTTCCATTATCTGTTTACATACTTGTACCTCTATCTCACGCTCTCTGTTGGGAGGCCTGTAGTACAGCCCCAGCATTGTTACTGCATCCTTCCTATTTCTGAGTTCTACCCATATTGCCTCATTGCTTGAGTCCTCCATGGGGCCCTCCTTCAGTGCGGCTGTGATATCGTCTTTGACCATTACTGCAACTCCTCCACCCCTTTTACCTCCCTCTCTATCCCACCTGAAGCATCGATATCCTGGGACAACTAGTTGCTGATCATGTCCTTCCCTCAACCAAGTCTCAGTAATAGCAATAACATCATACCTCCAGGTACCGATCCACGCCCTAAGCTCGTCTGCCTTGTCTAGTACACTTCTTGCATTAAAACAAATGCACCTCAGACCACCTGTCCCTTTGTGCTCATCATCTGCTCTGTGTCTACTCTTCCTCTTGGTCACACTGACTTCATTATCTAGTTCCTTACAGGCTGTAGTTATTATCTTGTTACTGCCCACTAACCTCTGCATTTGGCTCCCAGCCCCCTCCACATTAGTCTAAATCCTCCCCAACAGCGTTAGCAAAAGCAGCCCCGAGGACATTGGCTCCAGGTGTAGACGGTCCGATTTGTAATAGTCCCATCTCCCCCAGAACCGGTTCCAAAGTCCCAAAAATCTGAAGCCCTCCCTCCTGCACCATCTCTCAAGCCACGCATTTATCCTGCCTGTTCTTTTATTTCTGCACTGACTAGCACGTGGCACTGGTAGCAATCCTGAGATTACTACCTCTGAGGTCCTACTTTTTAACTTGGCTCCTAAGGCCCTAAACATTGAAATGCAACATTAGCATTCATTCCGAGAGGGCTGGAATACAAGAGCAGGGATGTACTGCTGAGGCGGAATAAGGCTCTGGTCTAATCACTTTTGGAACATTGTCAGTTGTTTTGGAGCCCTGTACCTCCGGAAGAAAATGCCGGTGTTGGAGGGGGGTTCAGGGGAGGTTTACAAGAATAAACCCTTGGGGTGAAGGGTTGGTCATATGAGGACCAGTTGAACTCTCTGGGTCTGCCCTCGAATGAATGATTTTATTGTCACGTGAGGAAAACAGTAAAGTATGGTGAAAAGCTTTCTCACGAGTGACACAATCTAGTGCCATTTTGAATAATTTAAGAATAAGAAAAGAAAAAAAAAGCTTAAAGAGAGTCTATCAGTCCTGAGCTAGCTCACCACCATCAATGTCGCCATTGCCCTGACACAGCCACCATCTACACTGGATCTGACCAACATCGAAGTGGCCGAACCTCTGGCACCAGCTTTTACTGTTGGGCCGATATTCGTACGCTCCCGCACCCCTCCCCACACCAAACACCAACTCACACCCTCACCCCACTCCCACCTGCGCTCGGCCAATCAATGTCAGAGAGGGGTCCCTCACTGTTAGACCCACCTTAATGTCAACGTGATGCCTTTCCACCACCATCTACGCAGAAGCCAACCAATGGTGAAGCCTCTGATCCTCAGGCACCAACACGCCCCCTGCCAGGACCTGTGCTCGTCCTAAGGTCTCACTCACCACCACTCAACACAGATTCAAAGGACGGGGGACAGGGTTTGCTTGAAACTCACAGAATACTAGAGACCTGGAGGGAGTGGACATGGAGAAGATATTTCCACTGATAGGAGAGACTAGGACCTGAGGGCACACGCTCAGAGTAAAGGGGTAACCCTTTGGAACTGAGATGAAGGAGCATTCCTTCAGCCAGAGGGTAATGAATCTGTGGAGCTTATTGTCATACAGGGCTGTGGAGGCCAGGACATTGAGAGTCTTTAAGACAGAGGCACATAGGTTCCTGACTGATAAGGGGAACAGGGTTACAGGGAGAGGGCAAGAAAGTGGAGATGAGGATTGTCAGATCAGCCACGATGTCATTGAATGGCAGAGCAGACTCGATGGGCTGAATAGCCTACTTCAGTTCCAATGTAATGTAATGGTGTAATATAATTCCCTGAAGCTCATCAAACATGATTCACAAATAACTTGTATGGTCGAGTTGTTTTTGCCCAAGAATTGGAACCTGAGGAACATTTGTTGCGATGTGATTCAACTAAAATTAGATCCTATTAAACAGACTCAGACTGATCTTCCACAGAGCCCTGTGGTACAGAATTCCAAGGGGTCACAACCCTTTGAGTAAATAAATTCTCCTCGTCTCAGATACAAGTGGCATTCCCCTTATTATTAAACTGTGCTATTGGTTCTAGGTTTCCCAACCAGGAGAAATATGTGAGATAACAAGGTGCAGAGCTGGATGAACACAGCAGGCCAAGCAGCATCAGAGGAGCAGGATAGCTGACGTTTTGGGCCTAGACCCTTCAGGTCAAGCCTGAAACGTCAGCTTTTGTGCTTCTCTGATGCTGCTTGGCCTGCTGTGTTCATCCAGCTCTGCACCTTGTTATTTCGGATTCTCCAGCATCTGCTGTTCCTATATCTCAGGAGAAATATCTGACCTGGCCCCTTCCTGTCAATCCCTTTAAATATTTTGGACATTTCAATGAAGTCACCTCTTGTTCTTCAAAACCCTAAAGAATCCAGGCTCAGTTTGCCCCAGTCATTCTCCAGGAGACAGCCCCAACATCCCAGGAGCTAGACAGGCGAATCTTCATTGCATTCTCTCTGTGGTAATGATATCTTCTCTGAGATAAGGAGGCCAAAACTACTAAGACTACTCCAGGGCAGGGTCTAGCCAAGCTCCTGTATAATTGAAGGAAGAATTCACTGCTCCAATAGTGAAATCCTCTTGTGATGAAGACATAGTACCACTGTACAATCTCTGCCATGAAAATGTCTTTATCATTGAATCAGTGAAGATTCTGCATTAACTGCAGACTGAACTGATCTGAAAATAGATGCACAAACCTGGAAGAAGGCAAGCCTGGCAAAAAGACTTATAACTTCTTCGACAGCATCGCATTAATCTTCATGTGAATTTGTGCGTGGCTCAGTAATCTTGTTAGTGATGACACAGCTCCCCATAGACAGGACAATTCTCTGCTTACACTTGGATTGATGAGATTCAGTTACTCACTGAACGCTAATGGTGCTGTCCTATATAAAAATTCCAGTCGCACAGCATCCAGGGCACGCTAAACCTTACCAGTTAGACATTGTTGATACGCAAGCGTAAAAGCACAGAATAAGGCTATTCAGCCCTTCAAATCTACTAGCCTCAATGCCCTGCCTTTTCCTCACAGTTCTGCACATCCTTTCACTTCAGGTACTGATTCAATTCTCCATTGAAAGCCACCAATGAATCTGCCTCCACTGTCCTCCAGGTTGTAGCCATTCATTTTGTGAAAGCAATTGTCTTCAATTGCCCTTTTCACTTTCAGCCAATAGCCTTGGGTCATAGTGTAGGGGGATGGGCTTCAGCTTGGTTTCACAGGTCGGCGTAACATCGAGGGCCGAAGGGCCTGTGCTGCACTGTAGTGTTCTATGTTCTCTGCCTGCACACTCACTGGCTAACGAGCCGGTGACCAATGGGAACAGCTCCTGCTGATCTTCATTTCCAGGCTCGTTATGGCTGTGAAACACTTCCATCAAATCACCCATTAATGTCTTCACTGTGGAGAATACACGCACTTCTAACATCATAAACGAAGCTGCTCATCCCTGGGAGCGACAAAACTTCCCAGCACAGTCTCCACTGCTCAACCTCTTTCTCCGCAAAATACAACATCTTTTACTGTTTTTGTATGATTACCCAGGATAAATTAGCTTGTGTTAATGGCATTGTCAATCTGCCCCACACACACACTGACTCTCACTGGGGTACAGGGTCCCAAGCACACACTGATTCTCACTGGGGTACAGTCCCACACACACACTGACTCTCACTGGGGTACAGGGTCCCACACACACACTGATTCTCACTGGGGTACAGGGTCCCAAGCACACACTGATTCTCACTGGGGTACAGTCCCACACACACACTGACTCTCACTGGGGTACAGGGTCCCACACACACACTGATTCTCACTGGGGTACAGTCCCACACACACACTGACTCTCACTGGGGTACGGGGTCCCACACACACACTGACTCTCACTGGGGTACAGTCCCACACACACACTGACTCTCACTGGGGTACGGGGTCCCACACACACACTGACTCTCACTGGGGTACAGGGTCCCACACACACACTGACTCTCACTGGGGTACAGTCCCACACACACACTGACTCTCACTGGGGTACAGGGTCCCACACACACACTGACTCTCACTGGGGTACGGTCCCACACACACACTGACTCTCACTGGGGTACAGTCCCACACACACTGTCACTCACTGGGGTACAGGGTCCCACACACACACTGACTCTCACTGGGGTACAGGGTCCCGCACACACACTGACTCTCACTGGGGTACAGTCCCACACTCACTGACTCTCACTGGGGTACAGTCACACACACACACACTGACTCTCACTGGGGTACAGTCCCACACACACACTGACTCTCACTGGGGTACTGGTTCCCACAGACACACTGACTCTCACTGGGGTACGGGGTCCCACACACACACTGGCTCTCACTGCGGTACAGGGTCCCACACACACACTGACTCTCACTGGGGTACAGTCCCACACACACACTGACTCTCACTGGGGTACAGGGTCCCACACACACACTGACTCTCACTGGGATACGGGGTCCCACACACACACTGACTCTCACTGGGGTACAGTCCCACACACACACTGACTCTCACTGGGGTACAGGGTCCCACACACACACACTGACTCTCACTGGGTTACGGGGTCCCACACACACACTGACTCTCACTGGGGTACAGTCCCACACACACACTGACTCTCACTGGGGTACGGGATCCCACACACACACTGACTCTCACTGGGGTACAGGGTCCCACACACACAGACTCTCACTGGGGTACAGGGTCCCACACTCACACTGACTCTCACTGTGGTATAGTCCCACACACACACTGACTCTCACTGGGGTACAGGGTCCCACACACACACAGTGACTCTCACTGGGGTACAGGGTCCCACACACACACTGACTCTCACTGGGTTACGGGGGAGGCAATTTTCGGTTTGTCCTTTTTCCTGGTAGTAGTGGGTGAGGTTTCAGAAGTTGCTGTTTGTGGAGCTTTCTTCAGTCGCTCCTGTGCATCTTGTAGATGGTACACATTGCTGTGACTGTGCATTGCTGATAGAGTGAGCGGATGTTGGAGGTTGAATCGGGTCACGGTCAAGTGGCTATATTGTCTGATTATTGTATGATATTTCCCAAATGGTATGTGGACAATTCTCATGATATTATGCTCTCCACAACTGTGAGCATTTCATACTTCCGTTCCTTTTTAACTTGTCGCTGAAATTAATGTTCTATTTTGGTCCAATGCAGCATCAAGATGCTGCTTTGAGGAGAGCAGTGATTAACTCCTACACTCCAACATTTGTGATCAGCTACTTTATTTCATGATAAACACTCAATATAATGGGCCTATTGTTCAACAACAGTTGTCACACCTACACTTACTTGTTCAAGGGAACTATGGCAACAATACTGCCAATCTGGG
This sequence comes from Stegostoma tigrinum, assembly GCF_030684315.1. NCBI lineage: Eukaryota > Metazoa > Chordata > Chondrichthyes > Orectolobiformes > Stegostomatidae > Stegostoma > Stegostoma tigrinum. The sequence continues at coordinate 1,361,837 of NC_081364.1, forward strand.
AACAATACATCTAAAACTAACCAACTGAATTCCCCTGCATATGGATGTACATGGAATAGTGTAGGTTAGATGGGCTTGAGATCGGTATGACAGGTCAGCACAACATCGAGGGCCGAAGGGCCTGTACTGTGCTGTAATGTTCTATGTTCTATGCGTGGCACAGCAGTGACCATATTAAAAGAACCGTTTCATCTTCAGTCCCATGGGCCGCAAGTTATCTGAGCAACTGTAATGGAGCACACTCCACGACTTCCATTGTCAGCAGGTTCATCACCAGCAGGGCCCAAACTGACTCTCAGCTCAAAAACAACACACACAATGCTGTAAATCTGAAATAGATTCAGAGAATCTACCTCAAGCTGCTCTACGCTCTGCACTGAGCTTGGCTTTTGATTGACAAAGGAGTCATTGCAGTGTTGGAGGTGTTGGGGGGTGGATTGCAGGCGAGTGTGAAGTTGAACCCACAATCAGAACAGGAATGATCTTGTTAAATGGAGGTGCCTAATGGTCCACTCCTGCTCCTAAGCCTGAGAGCCTTCTGGTCTCCTTTGGACACACCCCAAGATAAATTTCAAAATCCTGCAAGATGTACAGCAATCTTTTTAATCAGATTTCCTGAGCTTCTTCATAAAGTCTGGCGAGACATCATTTGTGCTGGCAAATTATGTAAAGGTGTAGTTTTATTTCTCTTTTAATTATGGGCTCAAATGGGAAAAGGACTGTTTTAAAATCAAGGGATGCTGCATGGTTTTAAAGCAAGTAACCTGGCCCTCATTGTAAGAACTGTTTACACAGCTGCTGAATTGAGCAGTTGTTGAGGTGTTATTTGCAGATGAACCAGAGCTGACAGGTGTGTACAGCTAATGTTTTGAGTATGGTAAGATTCTCCTTCAGAATAACAAGGTAACAAAGTGTTATCAGAGATGAAGGGTCTAGGCCCGAAACGTCAGCTTTTGTGCTCCTGAGATGCTGCTTGGCCTGCTGTGTTCATCCAGCCCCACACATTGTTATCTTGGATTCTACAGCATCTGCAGTTCCCATTATCACATCATTCTCCTTCAGAACCTGTGTTTCCTGAATGTCAACAAATGACCAGAACTGAGAAAACACAAATTTGTTGAGATGGATTTTCTGGAGTTCAAGCACTAACTCATTTAAAAGTCATTTAAAACCTACAAGCTGAAGAGATGTATTTAGCAGGATTTGAACCTGCGCAGGGAATCCCCAATGGATTTCTAATCCATTGCTTTAGCCACTTGGCCAAGGCTACACCTTAGGCTGGTAACAAGTAGCTGATTGGACTGTGGATTTGTGACCAGTTGTTAAATGGCAAAGGTCTTCTGCCTGGCAACAGTGATGTGATTGGTTCTCAAGCAGCTGCACAATTTGGAGCTGTGAACCACATAGTGTCCCTTCAGAACATGACCAGCTCAGGAGCTGTCTCACTTTAATCCTGAAGAAAAGTAGTTGACCTTTCCTTCACCAGTTGCAAAATGATGTGACTTTCAATGAAGCAGTCATGGGCCTCCTGTTTGTGTGAATCAGTCTCTCTGTGCCTCCTGCAAATCCATGCAGCATCTAGAGAAGGATGACTTTGAGGCAGAGCACTGCTCAGCTCAGGAATTATCATAGCAGGTCCTGGGAATAGAGGCTACAGAGCTGCCTTTCAGCTCTCTCCCACTGCCCATGGATTTTACCTTGTCTGTCTGCATGTATCTGGAAGGAATGTTTTTAAGGGATTAGAGTTTTACATAGAACATGGAACAATACAGCGCAGAACAGGCCCTTCGGCCCTCGATGTTGCGCCGACCTATGAACTAATCTAAGCCCCTCCCCCTACACTATCCCATCATTATCCATTTTAACCAGTAAATTAGTTATATATTGATAGTTCAAGGTTGTTTACTTGTATCTAGAGTTTAATGGCTTGTAATAAGCAGTGATGCCTGTCAATGACTGAAATCTACTCCATGCTTTGTCAGCTTGGGTCAGAAAGTTGGACAACCGGGGAATTCCGCACAGCCGTTCAAAAAATAATCTTAACTCCGGGAATAGTGAAGTTTGATTTCCAGCGCAATATCCCAGCCAGGGCTGAGAATAAATGGTTGATAATGTGTTCCGGTTTGTAACTGTACCACAATCTCAATGTTTTGTTCTCTACTTTGTGGGAACAGCTGGGACCAGCTCCAATTAAAAGTGAAATCTCAGGGAAGAACACTGTGTGTTGCTGAAATTGCAAGGAATTGGGCACCCTGACCCAACTCAAACCTTCATTTAGAGAGACACCAACTAAAGGCAGCCCTGTGCAGGGGACATCAGGTAACAACAACAGCATAAGAACAATTGTGCAATTAAGGACAGCTGAAAGGGTTTTATGGTCCATGAACAATGGCTGAATGCTGTCACTCCTGGAAATTAAGAACCAGCAAATTGTCCAGAAAAGGAGCAGTTTGTCCTGGTTCAGAGACAGTAGGAACTGCAGATGCTGGAGAATCTGAGATAAGAAGGTGTAGAGCTGGATGAACACAGCAGGCCAAGCAGCATCAGAGGAGCAGGAAGGCTGACGTTTCGGGCCTAGCCCCTTCTTCCGAAACGCCAGCCTTCCTGCTCCTCTGATGCTGCTTGGCCTGCTGTGTTCATCCAGCCCTACACCTTGTTACCTCGGGTTGGTCTGACTGTTTGGGAAGAGTTCTGTAAAAATGCTCTCCCACCCAGTAGCTTTGCAATTGTTCCTTTTCAAGTCTTTATTCATTTGCCTTTGGAAAGTTTTTATCGCTTCCACTGCCCCGTCAGGCAATGCATTTCAAATTACAGTAATTCACTGGAAAAATCATTCTCTCTTTTTCTTTTGTAAATTTTCTTCAATCTGTGTTCTCCTGGTTAATGACTCTCCTGGAATGAGCTTTTCCTTTTCCCATTCTCTTAAAGCTGTTTATTATTTCAAACTTCACTCAAATCAACACGAAGCCCATGACAAATTCAGCTTAGTCATTCTCTTCAAATGCTGAAGTCTCTTATCCTTACTCCCACTCATGTAGAACCTCCCCAGGGTTTTGGGATCTTTCCTAAACAGTCTGTGCATAACTGACCAGATGTTGTAAATGTCAGAAACTCTGTAACTTCTTGTATTCACACATGGGACGTGGGAGTCGCTGGCTGGTCAATATGTATTGCCCTTGAGAAGGTGGGGGTGAGCTGCCTTCTTGAACCGCTGTAGTCCATGTGGTGTGCGCTGACCCACAATGCCCTTAGGGAGGGAATTCCAGGATTTTGACCCAGGGACAGTGAAGGAATGGTGATATATTTCCAAGTTGGGATTGTGAATGTCTGAGAAGGGAACTTACAAATGGTGGTGTTCCCAAATATCTGCTGCCCTCGGGCAATTACAGACCAGTTAATCTGGTGTCAGTGATAAGAGAATTATTGTAACAAATTCTGAAAGACAGAACTAATCAAATCTTTAACATACCAGGATTAGTCAGGGATGATCAGCACAATTCATTAGAGGGGGATTCTGTCTGACTAATTTAGCTGGGTGTTTAGAAACGTTGACTAAATGTATTGATGAGAATAGCGCATTTGATGTAATTTACATGGAGTTTGGTAAGGTCTTTGACATGGTCATTGCCATTGAATCCCTACAGTGTGGAAACAGGCCCTTTGGCCCAACAAGTCCACACCAACCCTCAGTGCTAACCGCTGAGCCAACCTACAGGGCAATTCCAAAGCTAAGAGACTGTGGGAGCCAAGTCAGGCTGACAAAATGGGTCCAAAACTGGCTGCAAATAGGGGGCACAGGGTGATAACAGAGGGATGTGTTTGTGATTGGTAGCCTGTGACCAGCGGTGTACCACAGGGATCAGTGCTGGGTCCTTAGTGCTTGTTATGTATGTTAACAACCTGGGTGTGAATGTAGAAGGTGCAATTAATAAGTTTGTAGATGATATGAAAATTGGGGGTGATTAAAGTCTTTGAGAAGCCTTATAGCTTGGGTTGTGTTTGAAGTTGCTGGTGGGTTGGTTTGCAGCCAGTTTGTCACCGTACTAGGTAACACCATCGGTGTGCCTCCGATGAGATGTTTTTGGTCTGTCCAACTTTTATTTATGTGGGTCCAGTCCGATGTGGTCGGCCTCATTTCCAGTTCAGTTTCATAGTGATTGGTACGTGGGGTCTATTTCCATCTGCCCTTTGATCGAATTCCAGTTTGGGTACAAGGCCTTTAGCAATTCTCATGCATGTGTTTGGTTGGCTTGTCCTAGAACGGCTACATTGTCCTAGAATGGCTACATTGTCCTAGAACGGCTATGTTGTCCTAGAATGGCTACGTTGTCCTAGAACGGCTACATTGTCCCAGTCGAACTGGTGGCCTACTTTGTCCGAGTGTATGGAAACAAGTGGCAGTCGGTCATGTCTCTCAGTAGCGAATTGGTTATAATGCACCCTCATAGCTTGCTTTCTCACAGTCTGTCTGTCTGTGGTCTCAGGTTACAGTCTGTTATTGATCAGTTGGTAAATTGGGCAGAGCAATGACAGATGGAAGTTAATCACGATGAGTGTAAGATGATGTATTTTGGGAGAGTTAACAAGGGAAGCATTTACCGAATGTATGCTGGGTTCCTGGGGAGTGCTGAGGAACAAGGGGACCTTGGTGTACAAGCCCATAGATCCCTGAAGGTGTCAGCACAGGGAGACGGGGCGGGGGAAGAAGGCACAGGGGATGCTTACCTTCCTTAGCCGGGGCAGGGAATATAGGAGCAAGGAAATCTTGTTCCAACCTTATAAAACATTGCTGAGGCTACAGGTGGAATACTACATCCAGCTCTGGTCACCACACTATCGGAAAGATGGAATTGCACAGTGAGGGTGCAGAGGGGATTCACCAGGATGTTGCCTGGGATGGAAACTCTCTGTTATGAGGCGAGACTGGTTAGAGTCATAGAGATGTACAGCATGGAAGCTGTCTAAATCGTCCATGCCAACCAGATATCCTAAATTATTCTAGTCCCATTTGCCAGCATTTGGCCCATAACATTCTAAACCCTTCCTATTCATGTCCCCATCCAGATGCCTTTTAAATATTGTAACTGTACCAGCCCTCACCACTTCCTCTGGCAGCTCATTCCATACATGGACCACCCTCTGTGTGAAAAAGTTGCCCCTTAGGTCCCTTTTAAATCTTTTCCCTTGAGCTTTGGGCTTCCCTACCCTGGGGGAGAAAACTTGTCTATTCACCCTATCCATGCCCCTCATGATTTTATAAACATCTATAAGGTCACCCTTCAGCCTCGATGCCCCGGGGAAAACAGCCCCAGTCTATTCAGTCTCTCCCTGTAGCTCAAACCCTCCAATCCCGGCAACAACCTTGTAAATATTTTCTGAACCTTTTCAAGTTTCACAAAACTTGTAACACAGGAAGCCCAGAATTGGACCAGTATTCCAAAAGTGGCCTGGCCAATGTCTTGTACAGCCACAACATAGCCTCTCAACTCCTACACTCAGTGCACTGACCTATAGAGGCAAGAGTGCCAGATGCCTTCATCACTGTCCTGTCTACCTGCGACTCCACTTTAAAAGGAACTATGAACCTGCACTACAAGGTCTCTTTGTTCAGCTGCACTCCCCAGGCCTTCCCTTGCAGTGATTTGCCTTTCCAAAATGCAGCACCTCACATTTGTCCAAATTAAACTGGGTGGGCTGGGTTTGCTTTCCCTGGAACAGAGAAGGCTGAGGGGGAATCTACTGAGGTATACAGAATCATGAGATGCAGAGGCAGAGTGGATTACAATAAACGTTTCCCCATGGCAGACGTGCCTAAGACCAGGGGGTGTAAGTTTTAGCAGAGGTGTAAGTGATTCAGAAGGGATCTGGGAAAAAAATCTTTTCACCCAGAGGGTGGTAGAAATATGGAATGTGCTGCCTGAGAGGAAGGTGGAGGCAGGTACTTGAGCAACATTTCAGAAGCATCTGGACAGGCACTTACAATGGTGGGGCACAGGAGCTTATGGGCCAAGTGGAGTAATTAAGATTGGTGTAGTTTGGTGTTGGTTGGCATAGACATGATGTGTTGAAGGGCCTGTTTCTATGCTATATGGAACTGGCTGAAACCAAAATCAGTCTCACAGTGATAATTGGAACTGCAGATGCTGGAGAATCCAAGATAATAAAGTGTGAAGCTGGATGAACACAGCAGGCCAAGCAGCATCTCAGGAACACAAAAGCTGACGTTTTGGGCCTAGACCCTTCATCAGAGAGGGGGATGGGGAGAGGGAACTGGAAAAAATAGGGAGAGAGGGGGAGGTGGACCGAAGATGGAGAGAAAAGACGATAGGTGGAGAGGAGAGTATAGGTGGGGAGGTAGGGAGGGGATAGGTCAGTCCAGGGAAGACGGACAGGTCAAGGAGGTGGGATGAGGTTAGTAGGTAGATGGGGGTGCGGCTTGGGGTGGGAGGAAGGGATGGGTGAGAGGAAGAACAGGTTAGGGAGGCAGAGACAGGTTGGACTGGTTTTGGGATGCAGTGGGGGGAGGGGATGAGCTGGGCTCATTTGTTTCTTATAACTAGATTCTTTTCTCAGAACTTTCAACAAATTGATAACTGGAGAATAACTAGAGAAAAAAAACAAAAAGCGTTGGCCATGTCCAGAACATGCTTCCAAATCAAAGGCTCCATTCTGCCCTGAACCCCGCAGCTGGTTAATTAATTGAACATCCAACCAGTTGCCAGTCCCCGAGCCTATTGGCGACAGCGTTCTTCGAGCAGTAATTAACATGCACTATCTATTTAGGCCAGGTCCCAACAACAAACTTCAGTCTTTTGCTCTCTCTAATTGTTTAAAAAACAAGTTCAAAGATCAACTCTTAACTCCACCTCACAGTTCCAAATCAGAAATGAGAAAAATAAAGCAAAAACAATGATAGTCTCAACATGGTACACACTGCCGCTACCGAGTGCCGCTGGTGGGACGTGGGATGTTTGTGGATGTGGTGCCAATCAAGTGGCTGCTTTGGAGATAGCAGGAACTGCCGATGCTGGAGAATCTGGGATAACACGGTGTAGAGCTGGATGAACACAGCAGGCCCAGCAGCATCAGAGGAGCAGGAAGGCTGACGTTTCAGGCCTAGACATTAGCTTTCCTGCTCCTCTGATGCTGCTTGGCCTGCTGTGTTCATCCAGCTCTACACCGTGTTATCACAAGTGGCTGCTTTGTCCTGGATGGTGTTGAGCTTCTTGAGTGTTGTTGGGGCTGCCCCCATCCAGGCAAGTGGGGAGTATTCCATCACACTCCTGATTTGTGCCTTGTAGATGGTGGACAGGCTTTGAGGAGTCAGGAAGTGAGTTACTCACTGTACTGTGGTATTTCAGCTGAGAGCAATGAGATAAGTGACTAACTGTTTCCTGTTTGAAATGTTAGAACAAAGAACATAGAAAAGTACAGCACATACAGGCCCTTCGGCCCACAATGTTGCGCCGTGGAATAATCCTAATCCAAAAATAAAATAATCTAACCTACATTCCCCTCAATTCACTGCTGTCCATGTGCATGTCCAGCAGTTGCTTAAATGTCACTAATGACTCTGCTTCCATGACTACCACTGGTAAACTATTCCATGCGCTCACAACTCTCTGGGTGAAGAACCTCCCTCTGACACCTCCTCTATACCTTCCTCCTAACACCTTAAAACTATGGCCCCTCATAGCAGTCAATCCTGCCCTGGGGAAAAGTCTCTGGCCATCGAGTCTATCCATGCCTCTCATTACCTTGTACATCTCGATCAGCTCACCGAGCAAGCCTGTAATCCTCTAAAGCTGTGCTAGGCCCTTGCTTCCTCCACCTTACGTACGCTGCCTTTTTCTTTTTGACAAGAAGCACCTCTGTACTCGTCATCCAAGGCTCCTTAATCTTACCCCTTCTTACCTGTCTCAGAGGAACAAATTTATACATCACTCGCAACAACTGCTCCTTAAACAGCCTCCACATGTCTGCTGTGCCCTTTCTGTGGAACAATTGCTCCCAATCTGTACTTCCCAACTCCTGTCTGATAGCGTCATAGTTTCCTTTTCCCCAGTTAAATATCTTCCCCTGGTAACTGCTCCTTTTCCTTTCCATGGCTATGGTAAATGTGAGGCTGTTGTGGTCACTGTCGCCAAAGTGTTCTCCCACCACGAGATCTGACACCTGTCCTGGCTCATTGCCGGGCAGCAAATCCAAAATTGCCTCCCCCCTCGTCGACCTGTCCACATACTGAGTCAGGAAACCCTCCTGAACACACCTGACAAAAACGGCTCCATCCAAATCATCTGCACTAAGGAGGTTTCAATCTATATTGGAAAAGTTGAAGTCACCCATAACAACCTGGATTTGTGCTACGTTTGCACATTTCAACAATCTGCCGGCCAATGAGTTCTTCGATCTCCCTACTGCTATTTGGGGTCCGTAGAAAACCCCCAGTGAGGTGACTGCTGCCTTGCTGTTCCTAACTTCCACCCATAACTGACTCAGTCGACAAACCTTCCTCGGCAACCTGAGCCCATACCACCTCAATAGACGAGTCCTCATCAAAGGTTCCTTCAGCCACCGTTATACTGTCCTCGACTAACAAAGCCACACCTCCCCCTCTTTTACCACCTTCCCAGACCTTAATGAAAGAGCTGAACCCTGGAACCTGCAACATCCATTCCTGACCCTGCTCTATCCATGTCTCTGAGATGGCCACAACATCGAAGTCCCAGGTACCTATCCAAGCTGCAAGCTCACCTACCTTATTCCGGATACTCCTGGCGTGAAAGTAGAGATACTTCAACCCAGCTTGCTGTCTGCCAGCACACTCCTGTGACAGTGAGGTCCTGTCCATGTCCTTTCTACGCTCATCCTCCTGTGTACTAGGACTACACCTCAGTTTCCCATCCCCCTTCTGAGCTCGTTTAAATCCACTCGAATAGCACTAACAATTTTCCACCCAGGATATTGGTGCCCCTCTGGTTCAAGGGTTTGAGGGATGAATATTGACCAGGAACCAGGAGAGCTCCCTTGCTCTTTTTCCAATTGCACCATCGGCTCTTTCACATTGATCTGAGAAATTGAAGGTTAATAGACACTCTCCTGGATTTGTTGCCACAGTAACTGCAGAGTCACTGTGTTACAGATGTCAGTGATGTTCCTCCCACTTGGCTCCAGGTAATTATCCCATAAAGCAGGTCATTGTTACCCTCCTCAAAGAGTCAGGGCCTGAATACAAACTGGAACTGGTTGTCAGTTCGAATACTGAGGGAATGCAGAGACCTCAGGCACATCAGGAGGAGACCATTCAGCCCTTTGAGCCTGGTCTACCATTTAACTAGATAGTGACTGATTAATGCCTTAGCTCCATTTCCCAAAAGCTCCTCTGTATCATTGTGCAACTACCTTCCAAAAATCTATTGCTGAGTTAGTACTCTGTGGCAATTTTGATGACGAGATGAGATAATGGCTAACATTCATACAGCTGCAACAAAATCAGACAAATATGTTGATGCTGGGATCCTGTTGTGCATAAAATGGCTGAAACTAGGCTCTGCAGGAGCCCAATGTAGGTGATGCCCTTGTGGAATATAAAAGTTCGTGATATTACAGTAACATATGGAACCAAGTGTCTCCCATCGATACACAGCCCTGTGCAGCTCAGTGTGGCACCTTCCTCACTTCCTGTCATGTTTAATGTTGTTCATGTCACCCTGTGGAATACAACCCCAGAGAGAAGCCATGGGGGAAGGTTGGGGGGGTGGGGAGGTCGGGGTAAGGTCAGGGGGAAGTCGGGCGGAGATCGAGGGGAGATCGGGGAGGAGGTAGGGGGAAGGTCGGGTAATGGTCAGGGGCAGGTCAGGGGAGGTTGGGGGTAGATTGAGGGGAGATTGGGGAGGAGGTGGGGGAAGGTCGGGTGATGGTCGGGGGATGGTCAGGGGAGGTCGGGGGGAGATCAAAGGGAGATCGGGGAGGAGTCCGGGGGAGGGTCAGAGGGAAGTTCAGGGGTAAGGTCGGGGGAAGGTCGAGGGGTGGTTGGGGACAGGTCAGGGGAGGTCGGGGGGAGGGGAATCGAGGGAAGATCGGGGAGGAGGTCCAGGGGAAGGTTGGGGGAGGTCTGGGGTAAGGTCAGTGGGAAGGTCAGGGGGTGGCCTGGGGATTGGTCAGGAGAGGTTGGGGAGAGATCAAGGGGTGATTGAGGTGAGATTGGGGAGGGCATCTGAGGTACGTTTGGGGGTAGGTCAGGGGAAGGGTCGTGGGGAGGTCAGGGGAGGTTGAGGGAGATCGAGGGGAGTTCGGGGAGGATGACAGGAGGAAGGTCGGTGGGAGGTTGGGGGTGGTCGGGGGAAGGTCAAGGGAGGTCAGGGGGGAGATCGATGGGAGATCGAGGGTAGATCAGGGAGGAGGTCAGGGGAAAGGTTGGTGGGAGGCTGGGGAATATCGGGGGAGGACAGGGGAGGTCAGGGGAGGTCAAGGGGAGACCGAGGAGAGATCGGGGAGGAGGTCGGGGTAAGGTCGGGGAAGGTCAGAGGTAAAGTCGGGGAATGTCAGGGGAGGTCGGGGGGTGATCAATGGGAGATCAAGGGGAGATGTGGGAGGAGATCGGGGGGGGGAGGTTGGGGAGGAGGTTGGGGAAGGTCAGGTGGGAGGTCAGGGGAGGTCAGGGGGAGATCGAGGAGAGATCGGGGAGGAGGTCAGGGGAAAGGCTGGGGGGGAGGTCTGAGGTAAGGTTGGGGGTATATTTGGGGAGGTCGGGAGAGGTCAGGGGAGGTCACGTGGAGGTCAGGGGAGGTTGGGGAGAGGTTTGGGGCAGGGGGGGATGATTGGGATGAAGGTTGTGGTGGAGTTCAGAGAGCAGCCTGGTCCATTTGCAGATTAGCAGAGGAGCAGCATCATTGTTGGGGTGTCTCCGAACCCTCCCTCTGGAAGGCAAGCTCCAAGGAAGCAGAAAGAAAGATGTCCCATCGCCATTGCAGCTTTCACACAACCATGGACACCCTAGAATGCTCTCTACCCTATCATGGTTAGTAAGTTTGTGGATGACACCAGCACAGATGGTGTAGTGGACAGTGAAGAAGTTATTGCAGATTAAAACAGGATTTTGATCAACTGGCCAGTGGGCTGAGAAATGGCAGCTGGAGTTTAATTCAGATAAATTTGGTTTCATTCACTTGATTCATTTTGGAAGGTCAAATTTGAATGCAGAATACAGGGTTAATGGCAGGATTCTCAGCAGCGTGGAGGAACAGAGGGAACTTGGGGCCCATGTCTATAAATCCCGCAAAGTTGCCACCTGAGTTGATAGGATTGTAAAGAAGGTGTATGGTGTGTTGATTTTCATTGGCAGGGGAATTGAGTTTAAGAGCTGAGAGGTCATGCTGCAGCTCTATAAAACCCTGGTTAGACCACACTGGGAGCATTGTGTTCAGTTCTGGTCAACTCGTTATAGGAAAGATGTGGAAGCTTAAGAGACGTAGCAGAGGAGATTTACCAGGATGCTACCTGGACTGGAGGGCAGGTCTTATGAGGAAAGGTTGAAGGAGCTGGGGCTTTTCTCATTGGAGCAAAGAAGGATGAGAGGTGACTTGATAGAGGTTTACAAGATGATGAGAGGCATAGATAGAGTGGGTAGTCAGAGACTTTTCCCCAGGGCGGAAATGACAATTACGAGGGGACATAATTTTAAGGTGATAGGAGGAAGGTATAAGGGAGATGTCAGAGGTAGGTTCTTCACACAGAGAGTGGGGGGCGTGTGGAATTTGCTGCCAGCAGTGGTAGTGGAGTCAGATAGTTTAGAGATTTTTAAGCAGCTCTTGGACAGGCACATGGAGGATAGTGAAATGTAGGCAATGCAGGGTAGATTGATCTTAGTAGGATAATAGGTCGGCACAACATGGTGGGCCGAAGGGCCTGTACTGTGCAGTACTGTTCTATGTTAAAAGTAAGACGTTATATTTTGGAAATGCAAATCAGGGCATGACTGTGTAAAAAGGCAAGTTTCTGGAACTGTTTGTTGAAGAACCAGTTAGAAACGGGGCTATTTTAGGTTAGTATTATACAATGACAAAGGGTTAATTAACAACGTTCCTGGTGCAAATTGGGAAATAGTGAGCATAATATGACAGAATTTCTCACCAAGTTTGAATGCAATGTAGTTCATTCTAAATCTGAGGACGAGCTGGCTGTGTTGGATTGGGAAAAATGTGAAAGATTTGATGGTTAATAGTCTGGAACGGTCTACAATATTCCTGAGGCACCGACACCCAAAGGGAAAAGTGAAACACCCGTGTCTGAGAGAAGTTCAAGATTTCATTACATCAAAAGAAGTTGTTTAAAAGGAATCCAGGCAAAGTGGTAACCTGACAATTATTTTACTTTTAATCATTTTGTTCATTCCTGGGATGTGGGTGTCATTGGCCTGAGGCCAGCATTTATTGCCCATTCCTAATTACCCAGAGGGCAGTTCAGAGTTAACCACATTGCTGTGGGTCTGGAGTCACCTGTAGGCCAGACCAGGTAAGGATGGCAGTTTCCTTCCCTAAAGGACATTAGTGAACCAGGTGGGTTTTTCCTGACAATAGATTCACGGCCATCATTAGATTCTTAATTCCAGATTTTTATTAAATTTAAATTCCATCATCTGCCCTGGTGGGATATGAACCCGGGTCCCCAGAACATTATGAGGGTCTGTAGGTTAATAATCTAATGATAATACCATTAGGTTATTGCCTCCCCATTTGTAGTGATTTAAAATCCGCCAAAGAATGACCAAGAAACTGATAAGAAAGGGAAAAGAGGAAATGAATGCAAGCTATTAAGAAACATAAAGACAGACTGTAAAAGCTTCTTTAAGTATGTGAACAGTAAAAGATTAGCTGAAGCAAATGTAGATCCATTACAGATAGAGAGAGGAAAATTTATTATGGACAACAGAGAAATGCTGGTGAGGCAAAAACAATTACTTTGTGTCGGTCTTCAAGGAGAAAGGCAACGCCATTGAGGGGCTTGTGACACTGAGGCCCTGAAAGAGATTGACTTTAGTAAAGAGGTAGTTCTTTAAAAAATGAGCTTAATTGAAGATTGGTAAATTCATTGGAGCAGATTAAATTAAAATGCACATGAAATTATGTGAAGGTGCTGGTGTAGTGGTAATGTCCCCGGGCTTAGTGAACCAGAATCTCACAATAATAACCTGGAGAAAAAAAACAGACATTAGTGAAAAAGCTTAGCAGGTCTGACAGCATCTGTGGAGAGAAATCAGCGTTAACATTTCCAAGGGTCTGAGGAAGGGTCACAGGACCCAAAACATTAACTCTCCACAGATGCTTTTGTTTGGGTTTCTGATTTACAGCATCCACAGTTCTTTCAGTTTTTATTTAATGTTCTGGAGACATGGTTTCAAACCCTGCCGCAGCAGATGGTGGAATTAAAATGTTAAAGAAAATGTGGATTTACAAACAACGAAACCTACAACACAGGAACAGGCCCTTCGGCCCTCCAAGCCTGCGCCGATTGAGATCCTCTGTCTAACCTGAGATCTATGTTCTAACAGTCTACGTCCATTTGCTCCCTGCCCATCCATGTACCTGTCCAGATACACCTTAAAAGACACTAATGCGTCTGCGTCTACCACCTCCGCTGGCAACGTGTTCCAGGCGCCCACCACCCTCTGTGTAAAGAACTTTCCATGCATATCTCCCTTAAATATTCCTCCTCTCACTTTGAACTCATGACCCCAAGTAATTGAGTCCCCCACTCTGGGAAAAAGCTTCTTGCTACCAACCCTGTCGAAACCCCTCATGATTTTGTAGACCTCAATCAGGTGACCCAAGTGTCACTCTGCTCTTGGAGCCCATGTTAGATTAACTTGTCCAAACTTGTTGCCATGCCAACACAGCTCTCGCACGGCACCATCAGAAATGTGCGCTTCCTCAGACTGTGTTCTGTCCCAATGATACATGGCATTTTGTTTGGGAACTGTACATGGATGTGCTGTACAGCTGAGCCAAATGTTTACCCCTATCCAGAGCCAGCAGAACCCGTGGTTGGGTGTGGGGGTTGGGAATGGGAGGGTGGGGGGGAAGCAGGGTCCTGACTGTAAAGGGACTGAGTATAGAGAATGCACATTTCCCCATCGACTGAGACAAGCTAAGGGTAAGAACAGATCCCACAGTTAAGCCCCTGACAAATGCCTCCCAATATGACATTTCACAAGCTTCTGCAGCTTTTCCCCTTCACCTGAAAAAGGGGCAGTGCTTCGAAAGCTTGTGATTGCAAATAAATCTGTTAGGCTGTAACCTGGTGTTGCGTGATTTCTCACCTTGTCCACACCAAACAAACATCGGCATCTCCCCACCAGGGCTATGACCTTTGACATTCACCATGACCTTTATCCTCTTTGAAGTGACAAAGGTGTGAAAGTTAAGGCAAACAACCTCAAACTGTTTAATACAGCATTTTCCCCTTTCAGTTCAGGATTCACAAATATACTCAGTCTGTAAAAGCTGCTAGTGAGGCAGGCAACAAAGAGCTCCATTTGTGTGGACATTAAAACACAGATGTTCTATAACTATCACACACTGCCATAGATATGCAATTGCTTTGTCACACAATATAACTTCACCACACAAACATCATCCAAACAAAATCAATAAAGACAGCGGGAATTAAATCCATTTCAAGGTAAAAACCGATTTGAGCTAATGTCTGGAGGAAACAAGCATTTTGTTAGAATGGGACTGAGCTTGAGGGAGCATAAACTACTTTCTGAACCGGGACCATCCCAAACACAGAGTGACAGAGTATCCCAGAGACTGAGGGATCACAGCAGCTACTGAGAGAACAAAGACACCTCTTCAATAACTTCAATAACCATTTTCTGAACAAGGGTCCCAACCCGAAACATCAGCTTCCCTGCTCCTCTGATGTTGCTTGCCCTGCTGTGTTCATCCAGCTCTACACCTTGTTATCTCAGACTCCAGCATCGGCAGTTCCTACTATCTCTTTAATAACTGTGTCTGTCTGGAGCAGACTCTGAGACATGGAGCTGCTTTGATAGACAAAGTCAGCAGGCACACAACACCAGGCTACAGTCCAACAGCTTTCAGAGCACCTTGTGATTTTAAATAAACCTGACAGACTATCACCTGGTTTTGTGTGACTCCTGGCTTTGTTCATCCCAGTCCCACACCGGCACCCCACATCATTGATACAGTTCAGGTTCAGCACAGCCAGGGAAAGGGGAGATGCAGGTTCAGGAACTGTCAAACAGATCGAACACATCAGCACTGATCTCTGGTCACAATTTAACACAATCGTCTATTCAGTAGGAAGACAGCAGGAGCTCGAAGTGGAACAATGAAAATCCAAATTCCTACGGGAATAGAAGGAAACAGATCCAACATTTAGATAGAAACTCATCATTTAGACCAAATCTCTCATATCTCACAGGCACTTGGAAAGTGGAGTCAATTTTGTTCTGCTTTTCAAACACAAGTAACAAGACAACACAGAAAGAAATGACGAGTATTGGTAGTGTTGGACGAGGGATATGAGAACAGAGGAAATAGGAACAGCATTGTTACCCATTACAATCCTGGTTAATTCTGTCTGTCACTGTCACTCCCCTGCCTGACATTCTTCACTTCTCTGGAAGACCAAGTCTATCCCGGGCTGAATTATCTCCGACAATGAGGCTATCTGGGGGAGAGAGTTCCGACAGTTCACATCCAAGCCATGAAACTGACCTCCCCCATCCCACCCATCCCCCTTCCCCCAAGCTCAGCCCAACAATATTGTCTCATTACCCTGACAAAGTGTCTTGTGTTTCTGATTACCCCAGCCCAGTCGGGGGGTGGAGGTGGGTCAGGGGAATTTGGAAGAGCGGGGAATGTGGGGGGAGATGGGTTGGATTTCGCAGCCGCCTTCTGTAGGAGGGGGAGGATGGCACATTTCAAATAGAACAGGGGTCTCAGGCCCTCATCTTCCCACTCACTCCCGAGCAGAACTCCATCATGTAGAAACCAGCTGGACCCTGCCTACACTTCAGTGTGTCATTTTAAACCTGAGAGAGATATATTCATGTTCAGCGAGGGTATAAGGGGAAATGGGGTAAAGCCAGGTACCTGGAGATGGGTCACAGGTCAACCATGATCTCAGTGAATGATGGAATATAATTGAGGGGCTGAATGGCCTACTCTTGTTCCTATATGGCGTTGTTATTGTCCCATTCGGCCACGCATGACACTGGAATCAGGATTAGCATCAGTACATGGGCAGGAAGGGGACAGTCACCTCTCACTGACTGAAATTCGAAAGCACAGACCCAGTTTGTTTTACCTCTTCCCAGGAGACAACACCCTTCAATTCTTCACAGATGGCCAAGAACGTTCATATTTCATAACCCCGCTCTCTCTCTCTCTCTCTCTCGTTCTCTCCACAGATGCTGCCAGAGTGGTTGAGTTTCTCCAGCCATCTCTGGTGTAATTGTTATAAAAAGGTGAGGTGGTAAAGGGTGGTTTATCATTCAACTCACTCTGAGCCCCTCATCACAGGAATGAATCAGTGACCACCACCACACCCCTGCCCCCCCACCGTGCCCCCACCCCCACGCTGTACAGCTTCCAGCACGTGTGTCCTTGGTTCAATATTGACACCAAAATCAGAAACGGTATTCCAGGCCTGGCCTCCCGAAAACCCTGTCCCAAAGTAAAGATGCATTGTCATGTGGTAGGGTTAGGACACGGATGGGGTTAACTTCTGAACCACATAATCAAGGGCTACGTTGGATTTGCTTTCTGAATTACTTCCATATGAATGCCACACTTTCACCTTCCCCGTGCAAATATAAAACACCCGCTGAACATTAACATTGATAGGCCTCACATTCTTTTTAAAACAGAACTCTATTTCTAGTATGAGGGAGTGCTGGACTGTCGGAGGGTCAGTGCTGAGGGAGCGCCGCACTGTCGGAGGGTCAGTGCTGAGGGAGCGCCGCACTGTCGGAGGGTCAGTGCTGAGGGAGTGCCGCACTGTCGGAGGGTCAGTGCTGAGGGAGTGCCGCACTGTCGGAGGGTCAGTGCTGAGGGAGTGCCGCACTGTCGGAGGGTCAGTGCTGTGGGAGTGCCGCACTGTTGGAGGGTCAGTACTGAGGGAGTGCCGCACTGTCGGAGGGTCAGTACTGAGGCAGTGCCGCACTGTTAGAGGGTCAGTGCTGAGGGAGTGCCGCACTGTCAGAGGGTCAGTGCTGAGGGAGTGCCGCACTGTGGGAGGGTCAGTGTTGAGGGAGAGCTGCACTGTCGGTGAGTCAGTGCTGAGGGAGCGCCGCACTGTCGGAGGGTCAGTGCTGAGGGAGTGCCACACTGTCGGAGGGTCAGTACTGAGGGAGTGGGCACTGTTGGAGTTACAATTCACTGTTAGCACTATCCACATCCTGGGGCTTACCAGTGAACAGAAACTGAGCGTGACTGGCTGTGTAAATACTGTGGCTGCAAGCGCAGTTCAATGGCTGCGAATCCTGCAGCAAACTCAAATTTCAAAATTCACTTTCAATTCAGAGCTGATTTAAATCTAGAGGGAAAAATCTTGACAAAATTGAAGGTAAAATGATTGCAAAAGTGCCTCAATTTTAGCATTTCTTTTGTAAGGTGTGTAACACCATCTTGACACTGACTGCTGTGCTGTCTGCTCTGTGACAATGAAATGGGGGGGATTTCTGTATTGGGACAGCGATCACATGGAGTGCCTCCCTCAATGGTATTTGATTTTGAGTGTCTCCGAAGCCACTGGGATCTGTGTTTCAGTCAATATTGACAAGGATCTGCGCAGGCACACTGCAGACTCAGAGCGTGAGCACATTCCCTGGCAACTGGATCTGCCGAATGTATCTTGTGTTATTTTGTACTGAACAGTTTGCCGACTGCGTATCTCTGAGTACAGCGATGACAGCCCGCTGTGTAACCAGCTGGCTACCTGTAACCCAGATTGGCAACTTTCAGAAGGATGTCTGCCAATTACTGTGTGGATGATAAAATGACAGATGCCACTAAGTGGTAGGGGTGATAGTCTCTGAGCCGGAAACAGGAAAGACGTTCCTCAGGGAGATGAGGAAGAGGCAAATGGATTGATCAGTGCCTTTGACACTGTCCTAGGCTGTTATGCTGCACGGAGCTACAATTAATAAAATTCATTAAATATTGAGATGGGTCCAAATGGTGCCTGGTCAAACATTACAAGGTATTGACATTCAGCGTGTGTAACTCATTACTTTAGTCACTTTTGGAAAATTATGGGCCATTCAGAGAACTCTGGATTTCTATTGGAGACAATGTGATTGAACTTGGATGAAAGAATTAATTAGATGGAGGTGACTGAGGCCTGTGTCCTCCTGGGACTGGTCCTTCCAATCGCAGTGACTTTGAGCTGCTGTTATTTAAGCTCAGGGCCTGAAGGTGAAGGGCCATCTATTGTAGCTGAGCTCCGTGACAGAGGTATCACACTGCCTTTAGTCTGTCGGAACTTCACTGCAGTGTTCCAGAGTGTCTGCTCCACATTTTTGCTACACTTCATTTACTTTTCACTGAGTGCACACTCAGGAATGACCAAGTGACCCGGGCAAATGTAAATAATAAATGATTAATCCAACACAGATTCACTGAGCACCAGAGCAGAGCCATTTCCTGACCTCCTTGTCTAACTGAGCGAATTGACAAACTCCATGTCCTCCCTGAGACTGACAGGTTCACACTAAAATCCACAGGCAGGGTGGTACACTGCTTCCTCACAGCACCGGGGGCCCGGGTTTGATTCCACCCTCAGGCAACTGTCTGTATGGAGCTTGCACATTCTCCCCGTGTCCACAGTCCAAAGGTGGGCAGGTTAGGTGGACTGGCCATGGGAAATTGCCCATAGTGTCCAGGGATGTATGAGTTAGCCTTGGGAAATGCAGGGTTATAGGGTAGAGGGGTGAGTCTGGGTGGTATACTCTTCAGATTTGGGCTGAATGGCCTGTTTCCACCCTGTAGGGATTCTATAACAGCCCACAGTAAGAAAAGGGCTCCTCGTTTTGGATCTAAACTCTACTGTCACTCTCCACCTCACACCGGTCTGATCAAAATCAAATTCTTGTCCATTCCACTGCAGTAAAGCTCTCATCAATGAAACAATAGTAGTTCAGTTTGGGGTTATGGTCAGCATGAGCTGGTTGGGCTGAAGGATCTGCTTCCATGCTGTATAACTGTGATTCTGAGTACCCTGTGGCTCAGGCCCTGGGACTACCATCAAACAGCTGTGCAATTATTTAGTATTCTTATCTTACCACACGACATTAGATTTAAAATAGCTTCACGCTGAATCAGTTTCACAAGACATTGCTCCAGGAAAGTGTCACACAGGAATCAGATAGACTCAGCTCCACACTAGGATTGATCACTTGATTGGTTGCTCTACATGAAGATTCTCATCCCCGACATCAAACACGAGTTCCCGTTGTGTCTCGTTGCTTGCTCTGTACAATGTTATAATGACTGTGAGGGAGCTGCAAACTGCTCTCTCTGATTCGTGAATCTTCCTGTTCCTCATCTCACCCAGACTGAGTCTGTTGCTCAATTTCTGAGCCAACATCCTTTCTCACTCATGTTTCGCTTCATTGCTAGGGCCTCCCCCCGCCCCCCACCTTCACTTCTTTTCCTCTCTCTGTGTGTTCATGTGAAATGTTCTGTGCCCTGAGATTTTTGTTCTCCGCCACCCTCCTACTCTTCTGACCTGGGACCTGTGGTCCGCATGTTACAGCTCCCTGTCGGTGGGTTTGGAGGCTGGGAATTGGGTAGGGGGGTCTATGGGTGACTTTCCCGACCTCCTTCCTGCTGGGATTTCTCCAGAGGAAGTGCCCCAGTTACCTCATCGAGGTCATTCATTGGCTGGCTTATCGCTGCCCTGTGCTTCAGTTGCCATTGTTCATGGAGAGCCTGGTGATGGGGAATGATCAGGTGTTGGGCAGGAGAGGGGATATTTATGGTTCCCCTTAACAAACAGGGAACAACCCCACTCTCCAACCAGATCTGACCCGATGCCCTTACCTTGACCTTTGACCCTTTGGTCATGACCCTGCCCAGAGCTCCCCCTACCCCCTGGATCTACCTTCCATCCAGCTCCTGGGAGCAGTACTGGGAGAGGCCATGATTCCCAGGAACTGTGGGAGACTCTCACTTACATCCCCCTCACCCTGGCCCCGGCAAAAGAGGCAATAATTAGGCAAATAGGTCTCAGGGAGCGGTACCCACCCCTTTTTCACCAGCTCAGTGGATGTGTTCTGAGTGAAAATCTCCAAGGGCTAACTTTTTTGACCCATCAACAACCAGGGCCCTTAAGAGGCCAATGAATAATGACTAAAGGACTGGATGAACACAGCAGGCCAAGCAGCATCTTGGGTGCACAGAAGCTGACATTTCAAGCCTACGAACAGTCAGCCTTCCAGCTCCCCTGATGCTGCTTGGCCTGCTGTGTTCATCCAGCTCCACACCTTGTTATCTCGGATTCTCCAGCATCTGCTGTTCCTACTGTCTCAGTGATTAAAGGACCTCAGCTTGCACTCAGACATGGCCTTCCTCACAGGCAAGAACGGAAGCACTTTCCCGATGGGAATATCAGGCTGGTCTGCAGACGGGGTGTGGGTGTACCCAATGTGCCCCAGTCTGAGGTAAACAGTGGGTGGGGACAAGTGGTTGCTGATATGCCTATACATTCACTCTCTCGTGGTTATTATCTGATACCTCTCCCCCCAAACTTCCTTTCTCTGCAGTTCCCATTATCCAGCATTCCCAAGGTGATGTTAGGCTTACCACGCCCCATTTACAGCAAGCTGTCGTTCAACTAGTTTAAACCAGATTGAGAAATCTTCCAGAACACATCCCATTTGAGAGAAGACTGGCCAGCTGCAGGCCTGACCTGGGAGTTAATTTTTTGTTTATTTCTCCTCCTGAGAATCCTTTGATTTACAAACTTCTTAGAGGATGTGTGGTTAACATTGTTGTTTGTGGTAATTGTCAGGCGAGATTAGATTCCCTACAGTGTGGAAACAGGCCCTTCGGCCCAACAAGTCCACACCGCCCCTTGAAGCATCCCACCCAGACCCATCCCCCTATAACCCACACACCCCTGAACACTACGGGCAATTTAGCATGGCCGATCCACCTAGCCTGCACATCTTTGGACTGTGGGAGGAAACCGGAGCACCCGGAGGAAACCCATGGAGACACGGGGAGAACATGCAAACTCCGCACAGATGGTCACCTGAGGCGGGAAGTGAACCCAGGTCCCTGGCGCTGTGAGGTTGCAGTGCTAACCACTGAGCCACCGTGCCGCTATTATCTGATTTTGGAGAAGCTTTGAATTAATCCACGTCCATTACATGAGACAGCCAGATGAATGCTGTTCATTCACCCTTTGACCCTATAGAGGACGTAAGTGGTGATTTTTCTGAAGAATTTGCACGAGTAGCACAAATGGAGCCATGGATTTAAGGTTCGAGGGGCAAGGTTTAAAGGTGATGTACGAGGCAATTTTTCTTACAGAGAGGGTGGTGGGTGCCTGGAACTCGCTGCCAGGGAGGTCGTGGAAGCAGATACTATAGCGATTTTTAAAGGGCGTCTTGACAGATATGTGAACAGGATGGGAATAGAGGGATATGGTCCCTGGAAGGGTGGGGGGGTTTAGTTGTGATGGGCAGCATGTCGGTGCAGGCTTGGAGGGCTGAAGGGCCTGTTCCTGTGCTGCAGTTTTTCATCGGACCCGAAACATTAATTCTGTTTTCTCCTCCACAGATGCTGCCGGACCTGCTGAGCTTTTCCAGCAACTTTGTTTTTGTTCCTGTAATTATCTTTGTTCTAAATGAGCACAATGGACCAAATGGTCTCCTTCTAGCACCATAATAATTCTGCATTAGGTATTTTTCATCACACTATGTTCTTTAGCAAGGTGCTGTCTCACCCCAATGCTACGCTCCATTACCTTCCAATAAAAGCTTCTACTCTATTGGCTTGTCTTTCTGAAACGATTCACTGCTTCCAGCTCTTTTTATACATTGCACTTGTGTTATTTTACAAAAAGGTTTTAAAATCCTGTATTTTCACAATATTCTTCTGATAAAACTTTTAAAACTCCTTTAGATGGTTCAGAAGTTGTAAATTCTAGAGAATACCCGTTTTATGAAGCATGAGAATCATTTTCACATTTTTAAGTATCAAAATACAGGAATGCTGTCTTTTTGAACAAATTGAAAGCTTTGTTTTCTCTTGCTTTTTCATTGGGATGATTCACATTTTTTCCCTCAGAGCCCACACAATTTTTGCAATTAAGTATATTCAGATTTATTGATAAAAGATTTCCTTCCCTCTGAAATGCTGTATTGATTGAATCTAGTTCTGCAATGGACGGGCAGTATTTAAATTTGTTTCTGAAATTCTCCACACTGACCTACATTAAAATAATGCCTGTGGCTTTAAACCTGGTTGTTTTGCCTCCACATCACAATTTCAATGTTCATTTGATTGAAAAATGCTCCCCGTTTTATTTTATAGAACAAAGAATATAGAGCGTAGAACAGTACAGCGCAGTACAGGCCCTTCGGCCCACGATGTTGTGCCAAACTTTTACCCGAAACCTGAGGTCAATCTAACCTCCACCCCTACCTTATACTATCATCCATATGCCTATCTAATAGCTGCTTAAATGCCCCTAATGAGGCCGACTCCACTCCCCTCTCAAGCAATGCATTCCACGCCCCGACCACTCTCCGAGCAAAGAACCTACCTCTGACGTCTCCCCTAATTCTACTTCCACTCACTTTAAAACTATGTCCCCTCATAATAGCTACCTCCACCCTGGGAAAACGTCTCCGGCTGTCTATCTATACCTACCTCTGATCATTTTGTACACTTCTATCAAGTCACCTCTCATCCTTCGTCGTTCTAAAGAGAAAAGCCCTAGCTCTCTCAACCTTTCCTCGTAAGACCTTCCCTCCATTCCAGGCAACATCCTGGTAAATCTCCTCTGCAACTTCTCCAATGCTTCCACTTCTTTCCCCGTAATGAGATGACCAGAACTGGACACAATACTCCAGATGTGGCTGAACCAGGCTTTTGTATAGCTGGAGCATAACTTCATGGCTCTTGAACTCAATCCCTCTATTAGTGAAAGCTAACACACCATACTCCTTAACAACTCTATCCACCTGGGTGGCAGCTTTCAGGGAACTGTGAACATGAACCCCAAGGTCCCTCTGCTCCTCCACACTGCCAAGAATCTTTCCGTTAACCCTGTATTCTGCTTTCAAGTTTGTCCTTCCAAAAGGAATCACCTTGCACTTTTCAGGGTTAAACTCCATCTGTCACTTCTCAGCCCAGCTCTGCGTCCTATCAGTGTAACCAAGAACAATCGCACTGTCCACAATGTGACCCATCTTCGTATCATCCGTGAACTTACTAATCCACCCTTCCAGTCCTCCATCTAAATCATTTACAAAAATCACAAATAGAAGAGGACCCAGAACAGATCCTTGTGGTACACCACTCATAACTGAGCACCACGTTGAATATTTTCTGTCCACTACCACCCTTTGTCTTCTAAGGGTCAGCCAATTCTGAATCCAATCTGTCACATTTCTCTCTATCCCATGCCTCCTTACATTCTGCATGAGCCTACCATGGGGAACCTTATCAAACACCTTACTTACATCCATGTATACCACATCCACTGTTCCATCTTCATCCACGTGTTTGGTCACTTCTTCAAAGAATTCAGTAAGATTTGTCAGGCATGATCCACCCTTCACAAATCCATGCTGACTATCATAAATCAAACTGTGCCTATCCAAGTGATCATAAATCCTATCTCTCAGAGCCCTTTCCAATAATTTGCTCAACACTGACGTAAGACTAACTGGTCTGTAATTTCTGGGGTTATGCCTGTTCCCTTTTTTGAACAAGGGAATGATGTTTGCCTCTCTCCAATCTTCCGGCACTGTATCTGTGGACAGTGAGGACGAAAAGATCATTACCAAAGGCCCTGCGATCTCGTCCCTCACTTCCCATAGAATCCTTGGATAAATCCCAACAGGCCTGGGGGACTTATCTATCTTCAACTTCCTCAGAATTCCTAGCAAATCTTCTTTACTAACATCAACCTCCTCTAGCCTGCCTGCCTGTTTCACAATGTCCTCCTCTACAATTAGGTCCTCTCAGTTGTGAATACTGAATAAAAGTATACATTAAGGACATCACCTATCTCTTTAGGCTCCGTGCACAAATTCCCTTTACAATCCTTGATCGGCCTTACCCTTTCTCTGGTCATTCTTTAGTTCTGCACATATGTTTAAAAAGCCCTGGAGTTCTCCTTGATCCTATCCGCCAAGGTTTTCTCATGCCCCCTTATAGCTCTCCTAAGCCCTTTCTTCAGCTCCTTCCTAGATAACTTGTATCCCTCTCGAGCCTTTTCCATTCCTCTTTTGCCAAACCTTACCTAAGCCTCCTTCTTCCTCTTAATTAGTCATTTGACCTCTTGAGAACCAAGGCTCCCTCACTCGACCACATCTTCCCTGCCTGCTAGGGACAAACATATCGAGCACACACAGTATGCAGTCCTTAAACAATCTCCACTTTTCAGTAGTCCTCTTCCCTGACAGCATCTGCTCCCATTTTATGTTACCCAGTTCTTGCCTAACTGAATTATAATTACCCTTTCCCCAATTATAAACCTTATCCTGCTGTGTGTACCTATCCTTATCCATGACTATTGTGAAAGAAACAGAGTTATGATCGCAGAGTTAGCAGTCTCTCTGCCTGGGATCAGGGTGAGATTGAGGAGTATTTGAAGGTGCAAGGAAAAGAGGGCTGAGTCAGCATGACTTTGTCAAGGGGAAGGTCATACCACATGCATCTGTTAGAACGGTTCGAGGAGCTAATGAGAAAGTTAGACCAAGGGGAGCCAGTGGATGTGATCTATTGGGATTTCTAGAAGGCCTTTGACAAGGTGCCACTCAGCAGGCTGCCAAATAAGGTAAGAGCCCATGGTGTTAGGGGTGAGGTACTGGCATGGATAGCGGATTGGTTGACTGGCAGAAGGCAGAGAGTGGGGATAAAGCAGTCTTTTTCAGGATGGCAGCCAGTGACTAGTAGAGCTCCACAGGAGTCCATGTTGGGACCACAACTATTCACACAACACATTAATGACCTGGATGAAGGAACTGAGGGCATTGTTGCTAAGTTTGCAGATGACATAGAGAGGAGGGGGGACTAAGGTGTAGTGTTTAGGAACCAGGGAGGCCGCAGGAGGACTTGTATAGGCTAGGGGAGTGGATAATTACAACCGGTACCGTCTGTCAATGCCATATTCCTGCTTCCCATTCGGCACAATTACAACCGGTACCGTCTGTCAATGCCATATTCCCGCTTCCCATTCGGCACAATTACAACCGGTACCGTCTGTCAATGCCATATTCCTGCTTCCCATTCGGCACAATTACAACCGGTACCGTCTGTCAATGCCATATTCCCGCTTCCCATTCGGCACAATTACAACCGGTACCGTCTGTCAATGCCATATTCCCGCTTCCCATTCGGCACAATTACAACCGGTACCGTCTGTCAATGCCATATTCCCGCTTCCCATTCGGCACAATTACAACCGGTACCGTCTATCAATGCCATATTCCCGCTTCCCATTCGGCACAATTACAACCGGTACCGTCTGTCAATGCCATATTCCCGCTTCCCATTCGGCACAATTACAACCGGTACCGTCTATCAATGCCATACTCCCGCTTCCCATTCGGCACAATTACAACCGGTACCGTCTGTCAATGCCATATTCCCGCTTCCCATTCGGCATAATTACAACCGGTACCGTCTATCAATGCCATATTCCCGCTTCCCATTCGGCACAATTACAACCGGTACCGTCTGTCAATGCCATATTCCCGCTTCCCATTCGGCACAATTACAACCGGTACCGTCTATCAATGCCATACTCCCGCTTCCCATTCGGCACAATTACAACCGGTACCGTCTGTCAATGCCATATTCCCGCTTCCCATTCGGCACAATTACAACTGGTACCGTCCGTCAATGCCATATTCCCGCTTCCCATTCGGCACAATTACAACCGGTACCGTCTGTCAATGCCATATTCCTGCTTCCCATTCGGCACAATTACAACCGGTACCGTCCGTCAATGCCATATTCCCGCTTCCCATTCGGCACAATTACAACTGGTACCGTCCGTCAATGCCATATTCCCGCTTCCCATTCGGCATAATTACAACTGGTACCGTCTGTCAATGCCATATTCCCGCTTCCCATTCGGCACAATTACAACTGGTACCGTCCGTCAATGCCATATTCCCGCTTCCCATTCGGCATAATTACAACCGGTACCGTCTGTCAATGCCATATTCCCGCTTCCCATTCGGCACAATTACAACCGGTACCGTCTGTCAATGCCATATTCCCGCTTCCCATTCGGCATAATTACAACCGGTACCGTCTGTCAATGCCATATTCCTGCTTCCCATTCGGCACAATTACAACCGGTACCGTCTGTCAATGCCATATTCCCGCTTCCCATTCGGCACAATTACAACCGGTACCGTCTGTCAATGCCATATTCCCGCTTCCCATTCGGCACAATTACAACCGATACCGTCTATCAATGCCATATTCCCGCTTCCCATTCGGCACAATTACAACCGGTACCGTCTGTCAATGCCATATTCCCGCTTCCCATTCGGCACAATTACAACCGGTACCGTCTGTCAATGCCATATTCCCGCTTCCCATTCGGCACAATTACAACCGGTACCGTCTGTCAATGCCATATTCCCGCTTCCCATTCGGCACAATTACAACCGGTACCGTCTGTCAATGCCATATTCCCGCTTCCCATTCGGCACAATTACAACCGGTACCGTCTGTCAATGCCATATTCCCGCTTCCCATTCGGCACAATTACAACCGGTACCGTCTGTCAATGCCATATTCCCGCTTCCCATTCGGCACAATTACAACCGGTACCGTCTGTCAATGCCATATTCCCGCTTCCCATTCGGCACAATTACAACCGGTACCGTCTGTCAATGCCATATTCCTGCTTCCCATTCGGCACAATTACAACCGGTACCGTCTGTCAATGCCATATTCCCGCTTCCCATTCGGCACAATTACAACCGGTACCGTTTGTCAATGCCATATTCCTGCTTCCCATTCGGCACAATTACAACCGGTACCGTCTGTCAATGCCATATTCCCGCTTCCCATTCGGCACAATTACAACCGGTACCGTTTGTCAATGCCATATTCCCGCTTCCCATTCGGCACAATTACAACCGGTACCGTCTGTCAATGCCATATTCCCGCTTCCCATTCGGCACAATTACAACCGGTACCGTCTGTCAATGCCATATTCCCGCTTCCCATTCGGCACAATTACAACCGGTACCGTCTGTCAATGCCATATTCCCGCTTCCCATTCGGCACAATTACAACCGGTACCGTCTGTCAATGCCATATTCCCGCTTCCCATTCGGCACAATTACAACCGGTACCGTCTGTCAATGCCATATTCCCGCTTCCCATTCGGCATAATTACAACCGGTACCGTCTGTCAATGCCATATTCCCGCTTCCCATTCGGCACAATTACAACCGGTACCGTCTGTCAATGCCATATTCCCGCTTCCCATTCGGCACAATTACAACCGGTACCGTCTGTCAATGCCATATTCCCGCTTCCCATTCGGCACAATTACAACCGGTACCGTCTGTCAATGCCATATTCCCGCTTCCCATTCGGCACAATTACAACCGGTACCGTCTGTCAATGCCATATTCCTGCTTCCCATTCGGCACAATTACAACCGGTACCGTCTGTCAATGCCATATTCCTGCTTCCCATTCGGCACAATTACAACCGGTACCGTCTGTCAATGCCATATTCCTGCTTCCCATTCGGCACAATTACAACCGGTACCGTCTGTCAATGCCATACTCCCGCTTCCCATTCGGCACAATTACAACCGGTACCGTCTGTCAATGCCATATTCCCGCTTCCCATTCGGCACAATTACAACCGGTACCGTCTGTCAATGCCATATTCCTGCTTCCCATTCGGCACAATTACAACCGGTACCGTCTGTCAATGCCATATTCCCGCTTCCCATTCGGCATAATTACAACCGGTACCGTCTGTCAATGCCATATTCCTGCTTCCCATTCGGCACAATTACAACCGGTACCGTCTGTCAATGCCATATTCCCGCTTCCCATTCGGCACAATTACAACCGATACCGTCTGTCAATGCCATATTCCCGCTTCCCATTCGGCACAATTACAACCGGTACCGTCTGTCAATGCCATATTCCCGCTTCCCATTCGGCACAATTACAACCGATACCGTCTGTCAATGCCATATTCCCGCTTCCCATTCGGCACAATTACAACCGGTACCGTCTATCAATGCCATATTCCCGCTTCCCATTCGGCACAATTACAACCGGTACCGTCTATCAATGCCATATTCCCGCTTCCCATTCGGCACAATTACAACCGGTACCGTCTGTCAATGCCATATTCCTGCTTCCCATTCAGCACAATTACAACCGGTACCGTCTGTCAATGCCATATTCCCGCTTCCCATTCGGCACAATTACAACCGGTACCGTTTGTCAATGCCATATTCCTGCTTCCCATTCGGCACAATTACAACCGGTACTGTCTATCAATGCCATATTCCCGCTTCCCATTCGGCACAATTACAACCGGTACCGTTTGTCAATGCCATATTCCCGCTTCCCATTCGGCACAATTACAACCGGTACCGTCTGTCAATGCCATATTCCCGCTTCCCATTCGGCACAATTACAACCGGTACCGTCTGTCAATGCCATATTCCCACTTCCCATTCGGCACAATTACAACCGGTACCGTCTGTCAATGCCATATTCCCGCTTCCCATTCGGCACAATTACAACCGGTACCGTCTGTCAATGCCATATTCCCGCTTCCCATTCGCCACAATTACAACCGGTACCGTCTGTCAATGCCATATTCCTGCTTCCCATTCGGCACAATTACAACCGGTACCGTCTGTCAATGCCATATTCCCGCTTCCCATTCGGCACAATTACAACCGGTACCGTCTATCAATGCCATATTCCCGCTTCCCATTCAGCATAATTACAACCGGTACCGTCTGTCAATGCCATATTCCTGCTTCCCATTCGGCACAATTACAACCGGTACCGTCTGTCAATGCCATATTCCCGCTTCCCATTCGGCACAATTACAACCGGTACCGTCTGTCAATGCCATATTCCCGCTTCCCATTCAGCACAATTACAACCGGTACCGTCTGTCAATGCCATATTCCTGCATCCCATTTGGCACAATTACAACCGGTACCGTCTATCAATGCCATATTCCCGCTTCCCATTCGGCACAATTACAACCGGTACCGTCCGTCAATGCCATATTCCCGCTTCCCATTCAGCATAATTACAACCGGTACCGTCTAT
The DNA here is from genome assembly GCF_030684315.1 of Stegostoma tigrinum. Lineage (NCBI taxonomy): Eukaryota > Metazoa > Chordata > Chondrichthyes > Orectolobiformes > Stegostomatidae > Stegostoma > Stegostoma tigrinum. The sequence goes on from NC_081364.1 coordinate 1,391,394, forward strand.
CAATGCCATATTCCCGCTTCCCATTTGGCACAATTACAACCGGTACCGTCTATCAATGCCATATTCCCGCTTCCCATTCGGCACAATTACAACCGGTACCGTCTGTCAATGCCATATTCCTGCTTTCTCCCCGTAGCATTTGACCTTATCAAAACCTAAAAATGTATCAATCTCTTTCCTGAATTTTATGTTTTTCACTGTTAGGACATGTGCATTGCTGGGTGGGCCTGCACTTATTGTCTGTCTCTCTTTGCCCTTGAGAAGGTGGCGATGAGACAGTAAGGACTCCAGTTGCTGGAAGCTGGAGTCAATAAACGTGGAGCTGGAAAAACACAGCAGGTCGGACAGCAGCCGAGGAGCAGGGAAGTCAATGTTTCAGGCCGAAACCCTTTGTAACCCAGGGTGGGTGCAGAAATAATTAGAGAGAGAGGGGGGTGGGGCTGTGTGGGATGGTGATGGTGGATGAGGGTAGGGGGTTATTGTGGTTGGTCAGTGGGAAGGGTGGAGCGGATAAGTGAGTCGGAATATGGACAGGTTGTGGGTGAAGAGATTTTGAAGCTGGTGAAGTCAATATTCAGGCCAATAGGCTGTAAGCTCCCAGGGTGAAATATCAGGTGTTGGTCCTCCAGTTTACGTTTGGCCTCACTCTGACAGCGGAGGAGGCCAAGGATGGACATGTCAGCAGGGGAGTGGGAGGGGGAGTTAAAGTGAATGGCAACCAGAAGGTGGGTTATTTGGTGCATACAGAGCGCAGATCCTCCACAAACCAGTTCCTGAGTCCGCGTCTGGTGTCCCTGATAGAGAGGAAACCACATGGGGAGCAACTGATACAGTAGATGAGGTTAGATGAAGTACAGGTGAATCTCTGATATAACAAAGTGTGGGGCTGGATGAACACAGCAGGCCAAGCAGCATCTTTGGAGCGCAAAAGCTGATGTTTCGGGCGTAGACCCTTCAGCAGAAAAGGGGGATGGGGAGAGGATTCTGAAATAAATAGGGAGAGAGGGGGAGGCGGACCAAAGATGGATAGAGATCCCCTGAGGTTGGTTCAGAGGGAGGAGGGTAACTTCTTCAGCTTAGGCCAGGGGAAGTAGTGGGAAGCTGTTGGGGCGTGTGTAGCATCTCCTGCAGTTACAGGGAAAGGTACCAGCTGTGGTGGAGGGGTTGGTGGGGAGTGCGGAGCTGATGAAGGGATTCTTACCTTCACACAGAACATCTCCTGTAAGCATTAATTCCTGGCCAGTTATCTCAGGGTGATAGAATTTGCTGAACATCACACAAGGAGCTTTTCTCCGTGTGTGAGCTTAATCAACTGAAAATCACTTCATAGCCATGAGAATTTCACATTTCACAGAAGAATGCCAAATGAAGGGCTGTAAATAAACAGAAAGAACAACAGACTGGCTGTTCCCTCTGACACCTTTTCACAATCTCAGGATGTTGCAAAGCAATTAGATTTTTTTGAAATCTAGTGCCTATTGTAATAAAGAAACAGTGACAGTCCCTATTTGTTCACAGCAAGCACCCACCAACAGTGATGTGATAATGATCCGATAATGTGCTCCAGTGATGCTTATCTCAGGGTGAACAAAGGCCAGTGCATGAGGGAGATCCCACATCCCGCCCCTTCACAATCTCATTTTTCTCAGCCTGAAAGAACAGACAGGGTTTCAGCTGAAGATCTGAGCATCGTGGTGATTACAATAAGCAAGAAACTCAACTGGACTCACCCCATTAACACAGTGGCAGGTCAGAAGCTGGGAAACCTGTGGTGAGTAACTTCCCTACTGACTCCCCAAAGCCTGTCCACCATCGACAAGGCACAAGTCAGGAGTGTGATGGAACACTCCCCACTTGCCTGGATGGGGACAGCCCCAACAACACTCAAGAAGCTCAACACCATCCAGGACAGAGCAGCCGCTTGATTGGCACCACATCCACTAACATCCCACTCCCTCCACCACCGACACTCAGTAGCAGCAGCGTGTACCATCTACAAGATGCACTGCAGAGATTCACCAAAGATCCTCAGACAGCACCTTCCAAACCCACAACCACTCCTACTGACCCTCCGACAGTGCGGCGCTCCCTCAGTACTGACCCTCCGACAGTGCGACACTCCCTCAGCACTGACCCTCCGACAGTGCGGCGCTCCCTCAGCACTGACCCTCCGACAGTGCAGCACTCCCTCAGCACTGACCCTCCGACAGTGCGACACTCCCTCAGCACTGACCCTCCGACAGTGCGGCGCTCCCTCAGCACTGACCCTCCGACAGTGCGACACTCCCTCAGCACTGACCCTCCGACAGTGCGGCACTCCCTCAGCACTGACCCTCCGACAGTGCGGCACTCCCTCAGCACTGACCCTCCGACAGTGCGGCGCTCCCTCAGTACTGACCCTCGGACAGTGCGGCACTCCCTCAGTACTGACCCTCCGACAGTGCAGCACTCCCTCAGGACTGACCCTCCGACAGTGCGGCGCTCCCTCAGCACTGACCCTCCGACAGTGCAGCACTCCCTCAGCACTGACCCTCCGACAGTGCGACACTCCCTCAGCACTGACCCTCCGACAGTGCGGCGCTCCCTCAGCACTGACCCTCCGACAGTGCGACACTCCCTCAGCACTGACCCTCCGACAGTGCGGCGCTCCCTCAGCACTGACCCTCCGACAGTGCGGCACTCCCTCAGCACTGACCCTCCGACAGTGCGGCGCTCCCTCAGTACTGACCCTCGGACAGTGCGGCACTCCCTCAGTACTGACCCTCCGACAGTGCAGCACTCCCTCAGGACTGACCCTCCGACAGTGCGGCGCTCCCTCAGCACTGACACTCCGACAGTGCCCACTCCCTCAGCACTGACCCTCCGACAGTGCGGCACTCCCTCAGCACTGACCCTCCGACAGTGCAGCACTCCCTCAGCACTGACCCTCCGACAGTGCAGCACTCCCTCAGGACTGACCCTCCGAGAGTGCGGCGCTCCCTCAGCACTGACCCTCCGACAGTGCGGCGCTCCCTCAGCACTGACCCTCCGACAGTGCCCACTCCCTCAGCACTGACCCTCCGACAGTGCGGCGCTCCCTCAGCACTGACCCTCCGACAGTGCAGCACTCCCTCAGTACTGACCCTCCGACAGTGCGGCACTGCCTCAGCACTGACCCTCCGACAGTGCGGCACTCCCTCAGCACTGACCCTCCGACAGTGCGGCACTCCCTCAGCACTTACCCTCCGACAGTGCGGCACTGCCTCAGCACTGACCCTCTGACAGTGCGGCACTCCCTCAGCACTGACCCTCCGATAGTGCGGCACTCCCTCAGCACTGACCCTCCGACAGTGCGGCACTCCCTCAGCACTTACCCTCCGACAGTGCGGCACTGCCTCAGCACTGACCCTCTGACAGTGCGGCACTCCCTCAGCACTGACCCTCCGACAGTGCGGCAGTGCCTCAGCACTGACCCTCTGACAGTGCGGCACTGCCTCAGCACTGACCCTCTGACAGTGCGGCACTCCCTCAGAACTTACCCTCCGACAGTGCGGCAATGCCTCAGCACTGACCCTCTGACAGTGCGGCACTCCCTCAGCACTGACCCTCCGACAGTGCGGCACTCCATCAGTACTGACCCTCCGACAGTGCGGCACTCCCTCAGTACTGACCCTCCGACAGTGTGACATTCCCTCAGCACTGACCCTCCGACAGTGCAGCACTCCCTCAGCACTGACCCTCCGACAGTGTGACATTCCCTCAGCACTGACCCTCCGACAGTGCGACATTCCCTCAGCACTGACCCTCCGACAGTGCGGCACTCCCTCAGCACTGACCCTCCGTCAGTGCGGCACTCCCTCAGCACTGACCCTCCGACAGTGCGGCACTCCCTCAGCAGTGACCCTTCGACAGTGCAGCACTCCCTCAGTACTGATCCTCCGACAGTGCAGCGCTCCCTCAGCACTGACCCTCCGACAGTGCGGCACTCCCTCAGCACTGACCCTCCGACAGTGCAGCGCTCCCTCAGTACTGACCCTCCGACAGTGCAGCGCTCCCTCAGCACTGACCCTCCGACAGTGCGGCACTCCCTCAGCACTGACCCTCCGACAGTGCGGCACTCCCTCAGCACTGACCCTCCGACAGTGCGGCACTCCCTCAGCACTGACCCTCCGACAGTGCGGCGCTCCCTCAGCACTGACCCTCCGACAGTGCGGCACTCCCTCAGCACTGACCCTCTGACAGTGTGACATTCCCTCAGCACTGACCCTCCGACAGTGCGACATTCCCTCAGCACTGACCCTCCGACAGTGCGGCACTCCCTCAGTACTGACCCTCTGACAGTGCGGTGCTCCCTCAGTACTGACCCTCTGACAGTGCGGCACTCCCTCAGCACTGACCCTCCGACAGTGCAGCACTCCCTCAGCACTGACCCTCCGACAGTGCGGCACTCCCTCAGTACTGACCCTCCAACAGTGCAGCACTCCCTCAGGACTGACCCTCCGACAGTGCGGCGCTCCCTCAGCACTGACCCTCCGACAGTGCAGCACTCCCTCAGTACTGACCCTCCGACAGTGCAGCACTCCCTCAGCACTGACCCTCCGACAGTGCGGCACTCCCTCAGCACTGACCTTCCGACAGTGCGGCACTCCCTCAGTACTGACCCTCTGACAGTGCGGTGCTCCCTCAGTACTGACCCTCTGACAGTGCGGCACTCCCTCAGCACTGACCCTCCGACAGTGCAGCACTCCCTCAGCACTGACCCTCCGACAGTGCGGCACTCCCTCAGTACTGACCCTCCAACAGTGCAGCACTCCCTCAGGACTGACCCTCCGACAGTGCGGCACTCCCTCAGTACTGACCCTCTGACAGTGCGGTGCTCCCTCAGTACTGACCCTCCGACAGTGCAGCACTCCCTCAGCACTGACCCTCCGACAGTGCAGCACTCCCTCAGCACTGACCCTCCGACAGTGCGACACTCCCTCAGCACTGACCCTCCGACAGTGCGGCGCTCCCTCAGTACTGACCCTCTGACAGTGCGGCACTCCCTCAGTACTGACCCTCTGACAGTGCGGCACTCCCTCAGTACTGACCCTCCGACAGTGACCACTCCCTCAGTACTGACCCTCCGACAGTGCGGCACTCCCTCAGTACTGACCCTCTGACAGTGCGGTGCTCCCTCAGTACTGACCCTCTGACAGTGCGGCACTCCCTCAGCACTGACCCTCCGACAGTGCAGCACTCCCTCAGCACTGACCCTCCGACAGTGCGGCACTCCCTCAGTACTGACCCTCCAACAGTGCAGCACTCCCTCAGGACTGACCCTCCGACAGTGCGGCACACCCTCAGCACTGACCCTCTGACAGTGTGGCACTCCCTCAGCACTGACCCTCCGACAGTGCGGTGCTCCCTCAGTACTGACCCTCTGACAGTGCAGCACTCCCTCAGCACTGACCCTCCGACAGTGCGGCACTCCCTCAGTACTGACCCTCCAACAGTGCAGCACTCCCTCAGGACTGACCCTCCGACAGTGCGGCGCTCCCTCAGTACTGACCCTCTGACAGTGCGGTGCTCCCTCAGTACTGACCCTCTGACAGTGCGGCACTCCCTCAGCACTGACCCTCCGACAGTGCAGCACTCCCTCAGCACTGACCCTCCGACAGTGCGGCACTCCCTCAGTACTGACCCTCCAACAGTGCAGCACTCCCTCAGGACTGACCCTCCGACAGTGCGGCGCTCCCTCAGCACTGACCCTCCGACAGTGCAGCACTCCCTCAGCACTGACCCTCCGACAGTGTGACACTCCCTCAGCACTGACCCTCCGACAGTGCGGCGCTCCCTCAGTACTGACCCTCTGACAGTGCGGCACTCCCTCAGTACTGACCCTCTGACAGTGCGGCACTCCCTCAGCACTGACCCTCCGACAGTGACCACTCCCTCAGTACTGACCCTCCGACAGTGCAGCACTCCCTCAGGACTGACCCTCCGACAGTGCGGCGCTCCCTCAGCACTGACCCTCCGACAGTGCCCACTCCCTCAGCACTGACCCTCCGACAGTGCGGCACTCCCTCAGCACTGACCCTCCGACAGTGCAGCACTCCCTCAGCACTGACCCTCCGACAGTGCAGCACTCCCTCAGGACTGACCCTCCGACAGTGCGGCGCTCCCTCAGCACTGACCCTCCGACAGTGCGGCGCTCCCTCAGCACTGACCCTCCGACAGTGCCCACTCCCTCAGCACTGACCCTCCGACAGTGCGGCACTCCCTCAGCACTGACCCTCCGACAGTGCAGCACTCCCTCAGTACTGACCCTCCGACAGTGCGGCACTGCCTCAGCACTGACCCTCCGACAGTGCGGCACTCCCTCAGCACTGACCCTCCGACAGTGCGGCAATCCCTCAGCACTTACCCTCCAACAGTGCGGCACTGCCTCAGCACTGACCCTCTGACAGTGCGGCACTCCCTCAGCACTGACCCTCCGATAGTGCGGCACTCCCTCAGCACTGACCCTCCGACAGTGCGGCACTCCCTCAGCACTTACCCTCCGACAGTGCGGCACTGCCTCAGCACTGACCCTCTGACAGTGCGGCACTCCCTCAGCACTGACCCTCCAACAGTGCAGCACTCCCTCAGTACTGACCCTCTGACAGTGCGGCACTGCCTCAGCACTGACCCTCTGACAGTGCGGCACTGCCTCAGCACTGACCCTCTGACAGTGCGGCACTCCCTCAGAACTTACCCTCCGACAGTGCGGCGCTCCCTCAGCACTGACCCTCCGACAGTGCGACACTCCCTCAGCACTGACCCTCCGACAGTGCGGCACTCCCTCAGCACTGACCCTCCGACAGTGCGGCACTCCCTCAGCACTGACCCTCCGACAGTGCGGCGCTCCCTCAGTACTGACCCTCGGACAGTGCGGCACTCCCTCAGTACTGACCCTCCGACAGTGCAGCACTCCCTCAGGACTGACCCTCCGACAGTGCGGCGCTCCCTCAGCACTGACACTCCGACAGTGCCCACTCCCTCAGCACTGACCCTCCGACAGTGCGGCACTCCCTCAGCACTGACCCTCCGACAGTGCAGCACTCCCTCAGCACTGACCCTCCGATAGTGCAGCACTCCCTCAGGACTGACCCTCCGAGAGTGCGGCGCTCCCTCAGCACTGACCCTCCGACAGTGCGGCGCTCCCTCAGCACTGACCCTCCGACAGTGCCCACTCCCTCAGCACTGACCCTCCGACAGTGCGGCGCTCCCTCAGCACTGACCCTCCGACAGTGCAGCACTCCCTCAGTACTGACCCTCCGACAGTGCGGCACTGCCTCAGCACTGACCCTCCGACAGTGCGGCACTCCCTCAGCACTGACCCTCCGACAGTGCGGCACTCCCTCAGCACTTACCCTCCGACAGTGCGGCACTGCCTCAGCACTGACCCTCTGACAGTGCGGCACTCCCTCAGCACTGACCCTCCGATAGTGCGGCACTCCCTCAGCACTGACCCTCCGACAGTGCGGCACTCCCTCAGCACTTACCCTCCGACAGTGCGGCACTGCCTCAGCACTGACCCTCTGACAGTGCGGCACTCCCTCAGCACTGACCCTCCGACAGTGCGGCAGTGCCTCAGCACTGACCCTCTGACAGTGCGGCACTGCCTCAGCACTGACCCTCTGACAGTGCGGCACTCCCTCAGAACTTACCCTCCGACAGTGCGGCAATGCCTCAGCACTGACCCTCTGACAGTGCGGCACTCCCTCAGCACTGACCCTCCGACAGTGCGGCACTCCATCAGTACTGACCCTCCGACAGTGCGGCACTCCCTCAGTACTGACCCTCCGACAGTGTGACATTCCCTCAGCACTGACCCTCCGACAGTGCAGCACTCCCTCAGCACTGACCCTCCGACAGTGTGACATTCCCTCAGCACTGACCCTCCGACAGTGCGACATTCCCTCAGCACTGACCCTCCGACAGTGCGGCACTCCCTCAGCACTGACCCTCCGTCAGTGCGGCACTCCCTCAGCACTGACCCTCCGACAGTGCGGCACTCCCTCAGCAGTGACCCTTCGACAGTGCAGCACTCCCTCAGTACTGATCCTCCGACAGTGCAGCGCTCCCTCAGCACTGACCCTCCGACAGTGCGGCACTCCCTCAGCACTGACCCTCCGACAGTGCAGCGCTCCCTCAGTACTGACCCTCCGACAGTGCAGCGCTCCCTCAGCACTGACCCTCCGACAGTGCGGCACTCCCTCAGCACTGACCCTCCGACAGTGCGGCACTCCCTCAGCACTGACCCTCCGACAGTGCGGCACTCCCTCAGCACTGACCCTCCGACAGTGCGGCGCTCCCTCAGCACTGACCCTCCGACAGTGCGGCACTCCCTCAGCACTGACCCTCTGACAGTGTGACATTCCCTCAGCACTGACCCTCCGACAGTGCGACATTCCCTCAGCACTGACCCTCCGACAGTGCGGCACTCCCTCAGTACTGACCCTCTGACAGTGCGGTGCTCCCTCAGTACTGACCCTCTGACAGTGCGGCACTCCCTCAGCACTGACCCTCCGACAGTGCAGCACTCCCTCAGCACTGACCCTCCGACAGTGCGGCACTCCCTCAGTACTGACCCTCCAACAGTGCAGCACTCCCTCAGGACTGACCCTCCGACAGTGCGGCGCTCCCTCAGCACTGACCCTCCGACAGTGCAGCACTCCCTCAGTACTGACCCTCCGACAGTGCAGCACTCCCTCAGCACTGACCCTCCGACAGTGCGGCACTCCCTCAGCACTGACCTTCCGACAGTGCGGCACTCCCTCAGTACTGACCCTCTGACAGTGCGGTGCTCCCTCAGTACTGACCCTCTGACAGTGCGGCACTCCCTCAGCACTGACCCTCCGACAGTGCAGCACTCCCTCAGCACTGACCCTCCGACAGTGCGGCACTCCCTCAGTACTGACCCTCCAACAGTGCAGCACTCCCTCAGGACTGACCCTCCGACAGTGCGGCACTCCCTCAGTACTGACCCTCTGACAGTGCGGTGCTCCCTCAGTACTGACCCTCCGACAGTGCAGCACTCCCTCAGCACTGACCCTCCGACAGTGCAGCACTCCCTCAGCACTGACCCTCCGACAGTGCGACACTCCCTCAGCACTGACCCTCCGACAGTGCGGCGCTCCCTCAGTACTGACCCTCTGACAGTGCGGCACTCCCTCAGTACTGACCCTCTGACAGTGCGGCACTCCCTCAGTACTGACCCTCCGACAGTGACCACTCCCTCAGTACTGACCCTCCGACAGTGCGGCACTCCCTCAGTACTGACCCTCTGACAGTGCGGTGCTCCCTCAGTACTGACCCTCTGACAGTGCGGCACTCCCTCAGCACTGACCCTCCGACAGTGCAGCACTCCCTCAGCACTGACCCTCCGACAGTGCGGCACTCCCTCAGTACTGACCCTCCAACAGTGCAGCACTCCCTCAGGACTGACCCTCCGACAGTGCGGCACACCCTCAGCACTGACCCTCTGACAGTGTGGCACTCCCTCAGCACTGACCCTCCGACAGTGCGGTGCTCCCTCAGTACTGACCCTCTGACAGTGCAGCACTCCCTCAGCACTGACCCTCCGACAGTGCGGCACTCCCTCAGTACTGACCCTCCAACAGTGCAGCACTCCCTCAGGACTGACCCTCCGACAGTGCGGCGCTCCCTCAGTACTGACCCTCTGACAGTGCGGTGCTCCCTCAGTACTGACCCTCTGACAGTGCGGCACTCCCTCAGCACTGACCCTCCGACAGTGCAGCACTCCCTCAGCACTGACCCTCCGACAGTGCGGCACTCCCTCAGTACTGACCCTCCAACAGTGCAGCACTCCCTCAGGACTGACCCTCCGACAGTGCGGCGCTCCCTCAGCACTGACCCTCCGACAGTGCAGCACTCCCTCAGCACTGACCCTCCGACAGTGTGACACTCCCTCAGCACTGACCCTCCGACAGTGCGGCGCTCCCTCAGTACTGACCCTCTGACAGTGCGGCACTCCCTCAGTACTGACCCTCTGACAGTGCGGCACTCCCTCAGCACTGACCCTCCGACAGTGACCACTCCCTCAGTACTGACCCTCCGACAGTGCAGCACTCCCTCAGGACTGACCCTCCGACAGTGCGGCGCTCCCTCAGCACTGACCCTCCGACAGTGCCCACTCCCTCAGCACTGACCCTCCGACAGTGCGGCACTCCCTCAGCACTGACCCTCCGACAGTGCAGCACTCCCTCAGCACTGACCCTCCGACAGTGCAGCACTCCCTCAGGACTGACCCTCCGACAGTGCGGCGCTCCCTCAGCACTGACCCTCCGACAGTGCGGCGCTCCCTCAGCACTGACCCTCCGACAGTGCCCACTCCCTCAGCACTGACCCTCCGACAGTGCGGCACTCCCTCAGCACTGACCCTCCGACAGTGCAGCACTCCCTCAGTACTGACCCTCCGACAGTGCGGCACTGCCTCAGCACTGACCCTCCGACAGTGCGGCACTCCCTCAGCACTGACCCTCCGACAGTGCGGCAATCCCTCAGCACTTACCCTCCAACAGTGCGGCACTGCCTCAGCACTGACCCTCTGACAGTGCGGCACTCCCTCAGCACTGACCCTCCGATAGTGCGGCACTCCCTCAGCACTGACCCTCCGACAGTGCGGCACTCCCTCAGCACTTACCCTCCGACAGTGCGGCACTGCCTCAGCACTGACCCTCTGACAGTGCGGCACTCCCTCAGCACTGACCCTCCAACAGTGCAGCACTCCCTCAGTACTGACCCTCTGACAGTGCGGCACTGCCTCAGCACTGACCCTCTGACAGTGCGGCACTGCCTCAGCACTGACCCTCTGACAGTGCGGCACTCCCTCAGAACTTACCCTCCGACAGTGCGGCACTGCCTCAGCACTGACCCTCTGACAGTGCGGCACTCCCTCAGCACTGACCCTCCGACAGTGCGGCGCTCCCTCAGCACTGACCCTCCGACAGTGCGGCGCTCCCTCAGCACTGACCCTCCGACAGTGCGGCGCTCCCTCAGCACTGACCCTCCGACAGTGCGGCACTCCCTCAGTACTGACCCTCCGACAGTGTGACATTCCCTCAGCACTGACCCTCCGACAGTGCAGCACTCCCTCAGCACTGACCCTCCGACAGTGTGACATTCCCTCAGCACTGACCCTCCGACAGTGCGACATTCCCTCGGCACTGACCCTCCGTCAGTGCGGCACTCCCTCAGCACTGACCCTCCAACAGTGCGGCACTCCCTCAGCAGTGACCCTTCGACAGTGCAGCACTCCCTCAGTACTGATCCTCCGACAGTGCAGCGCTCCCTCAGCACTGACCCTCCGACAGTGCGACACTCCCTCAGCACTGACCCTCCGACAGTGCGGCACTCCCTCAGCACTGACCCTCCGACAGTGCAGCGCTCCCTCAGTACTGACCCTCCGACAGTGCAGCGCTCCCTCAGCACTGACCCTCCGACAGTGCGGCACTCCCTCAGCACTGACCCTCCGACAGTGCGGCACTCCCTCAGCACTGACCCTCCGACAGTGCGGCGCTCCCTCAGCACTGACCCTCCGACAGTGCAGCACTCCCTCAGCACTGACCCTCCGACAGTGTGACATTCCCTCAGCACTGACCCTCCGACAGTGCGACATTCCCTCAGCACTGACCCTCCGACACTGCGGCACTCCCTCAGCACTGACCCTCCGTCAGTGCGGCACTCCCTCAGCACTGACCCTCCGACAGTGCGGCACTCCCTCAGCACTGACCCGCCGACAGTGCAGCACTCCCTCAGTACTGACCCTCCGACAGTGCGGCACTCCCTCAGTACTGACCCTCCGACAGTGTGGCACTCCCTCAGCACTGACCCTCCGACAGTGCAGCACACCCTCAGTACTGACCCTCTGGCAGTGCGGCACTCCCTCAGTACTGACCCTCCGACAGTGCAGCACTCCCTCAGTACTGACCCTCCGACAGTGCAGCACTCCCTCAGCACTGACCCTCCGACAGTGCGGCACTCCCTCAGCACTGACCCTCCGACAGTGCGGCACTCCCTCAGTACTGACCCTCTGACAGTGCGGCACTCCCTCAGTACTGACCCTCCGACAGTGTGACATTCCCTCAGCACTGACCCTCCGACAGTGTGACATTCCCTCAGCACTGACCCTCCGACAGTGCGGCACTCCGTCAGCACTGACCCTCCGACAGTGCGGCACTCCCTCAGTACTGACCCTCCGACAGTGTGACATTCCCTCAGCACTGACCCTCCGACAGTGTGACATTCCCTCAGCACTGACTCTCCGACAGTGCAACACTCCCTCAGCACTGACCCTCCGACAGTGCAACGCTCCCTCAGCACTGACCCTCCGACAGTGCGGCGCTCCCTCAGCACTGACCCTGCGACAGTGCGGCACTCCCTCAGTACTGACCCTCCGACAGTGTGACATTCCCTCAGCACTGACTCTCCGACAGTGCGGCACTCCCTCAGCACTGACCCTCCGACAGTGCGGCACTCCCTCAGTACTGACCCTCCGACAGTGCGGCACTGCCTCAGCACTGACCCTCCGACAGTGCGGCGCTCCCTCAGCACTGACCCTCCGACAGTGCGACGCTCCCTCAGCACTGACCCTCCGACAGTGCGGCGCTCCCTCAGCACTGACCCTCCGACAGTGCGACACTCCCTCAGCACTGACCCTCCGACAGTGCGACACTCCCTCAGCACTGACCCTCCGACAGTGCGGCGCTCCCTCAGTACTGACCCTCGGACAGTGCGGCACTCCCTCAGTACTGACCCTCCGACAGTGCAGCACTCCCTCAGGACTGACCCTCCGACAGTGCGGCGCTCCCTCAGCACTGACCCTCCGACAGTGCCCACTCCCTCAGCACTGACCCTCCGACAGTGCCCACTCCCTCAGCACTGACCCTCCGACAGTGCGGCACTCCCTAAGCACTGACCCTCCGACAGTGCAGCACTCCCTCAGCACTGACCCTCCGACAGTGCAGCACTCCCTCAGGACTGACCCTCCGACAGTGCGGCGCTCCCTCAGCACTGACCCTCCGACAGTGCGGCGCTCCCTCAGCACTGACCCTCCGACAGTGCCCACTCCCTCAGCACTGACCCTCCGACAGTGCGGCACTCCCTCAGCACTGACCCTCCGACAGTGCAGCACTCCCTCAGCACTGACCCTCCGACAGTGCGGCACTGCCTCAGCACTGACCCTCCGACAGTGCGGCACTCCCTCAGCACTGACCCTCCGACAGTGCGGCACTCCCTCAGCACTTACCCTCCGACAGTGCGGCACTGCCTCAGCACTGACCCTCCGACAGTGCGGCACTGCCTCAGCACTGACCCTCTGACAGTGCGGCACTCCCTCAGCACTGACCCTCCGATAGTGCGGCACTCCCTCAGCACTGACCCTCCGACAGTGCGGCACTCCCTCAGCACTTACCCTCCGACAGTGCGGCACTGCCTCAGCACTGACCCTCTGACAGTGCGGCACTCCCTCAGCACTGACCCTCCGACAGTGCGGCAGTGCCTCAGCACTGACCCTCTGACAGTGCGGCACTGCCTCAGCACTGACCCTCTGACAGTGTGACATTCCCTCAGCACTGACCCTCCGACAGTGCAGCACTCCCTCAGCACTGACCCTCCGACAGTGTGACATTCCCTCAGCACTGACCCTCCGACAGTGCGACATTCCCTCAGCACTGACCCTCCGACAGTGCGGCACTCCCTCAGCACTGACCCTCCGTCAGTGCGGCACTCCCTCAGCACTGACCATCCGACAGTGCGGCACTCCCTCAGCAGTGACCCTTCGACAGTGCAGCACTCCCTCAGTACTGACCCTCCGACAGTGCGGCACTCCCTCAGCACTGATCCTCCGACAGTGCAGCGCTCCCTCAGCACTGACCCTCCGACAGTGCGGCACTCCCTCAGCACTGACCCTCCGACAGTGCGGCGCTCCCTCAGCACTGACCCTCCGACAGTGCGGCGCTCCCTCAGTACTGACCCTCCGACAGTGCAGCGCTCCCTCAGCACTGACCCTCCGACAGTGCGGCACTCCCTCAGCACTGACCCTCCGACAGTGCGGCACTCCCTCAGCACTGACCCTCCGACAGTGCGGCACTCCCTCAGCACTGACCCTCCAACAGTGCGGCGCTCCCTCAGCACTGACCCTCCGACAGTGCAGCACTCCCTCAGCACTGACCCTCCGACAGTGTGACATTCCCTCAGCACTGACCCTCTGACAGTGCGACAATCTCTCAGCACTGACCCTCCGACACTGCGGCACTCCCTCAGCACTGACCCTCCGTCAGTGCGGCACTCCCTCAGCACTGACCCTCCGACAGTGCGGCACTCCCTCAGCACTGACCCGCCGACAATGCAGCACTGCCTCAGTACTGAACCTCCGACAGTGCGGCACTCCCTCAGTACTGACCCTCCAACAGTGTGACATTCCCTCAGCACTGACCCTCCGACAGTGTGACATTCCCTCAGCACTGACTCTCCGACAGTGCAACACTCCCTCAGCACTGACCCTCCGACAGTGCAACACTCCCTCAGCATTGACCCTCCGACAGTGCGGCGCTCCCTCAGCACTGACCCTCCGACAGTGTGACATTCCCTCAGTACTGACCCTCCGACAGTGCGGCACTCCCTCAGTACTGACCCTCTTACAGTGCAGTGCTCCCTCAGCACTGACCCTCCGACAGTGCGGCGCTCCCTCAGCACTGACCCTCCGACAGTGCGGCACTCCCTCAGCACTGACCCTCCGACAGTGCGGCACTCCCTCAGCACTGACCCTCCGACAGTGCGGCACTCCCTCAGCACTGACCCTCCGACAGTGCGGCGCTCCCTCAGCACTGACCCTCCGACAGTGTGGCACTCCCTCAGCACTGACCCTCCGACAGTGCGGCACTCCCTCAGTACTGACCCTCCGACAGTGCGGCACTCCCTCAGCACTGACACTCCGACAGTGCGGCACTCCCTCAGTACTGACCCTCCGACAGTGTGACATTCCCTCAGCACTGACCCTCCGACAGTGTGACATTCCCTCAGCACTGACCCTCCGACAGTGCGGCACTCCCTCAGCACTGACCCTCCGACAGTGCAACACTCCCTCAGCACTGACCCTCCGACAGTGCGGCGCTCCCTCAGCACTAACCCTCCGACAGTGCAACACTCCATCAGTACTGACCCTCCGACAGTGCGGCACTCCCTCAGCACTGACCCTCCGACAGTGCGGCACTCCCTCAGCACTGACCCTCCGACAGTGCAGCACTCCCTCAGCACTGACCCTCCGACAGTGTGACATTCCCTCAGCACTGACCCTCCGACAGTGCGACATTCCCTCAGCACTGACCCTCCGACAGTGCGGCACTCCCTCAGCACTGACCCTCCGTCAGTGCGGCACTCCCTCAGCACTGACCATCCGACAGTGCGGCACTCCCTCAGCAGTGACCCTTCGACAGTGCAGCACTCCCTCAGTACTGACCCTCCGACAGTGCGGCACTCCCTCAGCACTGATCCTCCGACAGTGCAGCGCTCCCTCAGCACTGACCCTCCGACAGTGCGGCACTCCCTCAGCACTGACCCTCCGACAGTGCGGCGCTCCCTCAGCACTGACCCTCCGACAGTGCGGCGCTCCCTCAGTACTGACCCTCCGACAGTGCAGCGCTCCCTCAGCACTGACCCTCCGACAGTGCGGCACTCCCTCAGCACTGACCCTCCGACAGTGCGGCACTCCCTCAGCACTGACCCTCCGACAGTGCGGCACTCCCTCAGCACTGACCCTCCAACAGTGCGGCGCTCCCTCAGCACTGACCCTCCGACAGTGCAGCACTCCCTCAGCACTGACCCTCCGACAGTGTGACATTCCCTCAGCACTGACCCTCTGACAGTGCGACATTCTCTCAGCACTGACCCTCCGACACTGCGGCACTCCCTCAGCACTGACCCTCCGTCAGTGCGGCACTCCCTCAGCACTGACCCTCCGACAGTGCGGCACTCCCTCAGCACTGACCCGCCGACAATGCAGCACTGCCTCAGTACTGAACCTCCGACAGTGCGGCACTCCCTCAGTACTGACCCTCCAACAGTGTGACATTCCCTCAGCACTGACCCTCCGACAGTGTGACATTCCCTCAGCACTGACTCTCCGACAGTGCAACACTCCCTCAGCACTGACCCTCCGACAGTGCAACACTCCCTCAGCATTGACCCTCCGACAGTGCGGCGCTCCCTCAGCACTGACCCTCCGACAGTGTGACATTCCCTCAGTACTGACCCTCCGACAGTGCGGCACTCCCTCAGTACTGACCCTCTTACAGTGCAGTGCTCCCTCAGCACTGACCCTCCGACAGTGCGGCGCTCCCTCAGCACTGACCCTCCGACAGTGCGGCACTCCCTCAGCACTGACCCTCCGACAGTGCGGCACTCCCTCAGCACTGACCCTCCGACAGTGCGGCACTCCCTCAGCACTGACCCTCCGACAGTGCGGCGCTCCCTCAGCACTGACCCTCCGACAGTGTGGCACTCCCTCAGCACTGACCCTCCGACAGTGCGGCACTCCCTCAGTACTGACCCTCCGACAGTGCGGCACTCCCTCAGCACTGACACTCCGACAGTGCGGCACTCCCTCAGTACTGACCCTCCGACAGTGTGACATTCCCTCAGCACTGACCCTCCGACAGTGTGACATTCCCTCAGCACTGACCCTCCGACAGTGCGGCACTCCCTCAGCACTGACCCTCCGACAGTGCAACACTCCCTCAGCACTGACCCTCCGACAGTGCGGCGCTCCCTCAGCACTAACCCTCCGACAGTGCAACACTCCATCAGTACTGACCCTCCGACAGTGCGGCACTCCCTCAGCACTGACCCTCCGACAGTGCGGCACTCCCTCAGCACTGACCCTCCGACAGTGCGGCACTCCCTCAGCACTGACCCTCCGACAGTGCGGCGCTCCCTCAGCACTGACCCTCCGACAGTGTGGCACTCCCTCAGCACTGACCCTCCGACAGTGCGGCACTCCCTCAGTACTGACCCTCCGACAGTGCGGCACTCCCTCAGCACTGACACTCCGACAGTGCGGCACTCCCTCAGTACTGACCCTCCGACAGTGTGACATTCCCTCAGCACTGACCCTCCGACAGTGTGACATTCCCTCAGCACTGACCCTCCGACAGTGCGGCACTCCCTCAGCACTGACCCTCCGACAGTGCAACACTCCCTCAGCACTGACCCTCCGACAGTGCGGCGCTCCCTCAGCACTAACCCTCCGACAGTGCGGCACTGCCTCAGTACTGACCCTCCGACAGTGCGGCACTCCCTCATCACTGACCCTCTGACAGTGCAGTGCTCCCTCATCACTGACCCTCCGACAGTGCGGCGCTCCCTCAGCACTGACCCTCCGACAGTGCGGCACTCCCTCAGCACTGACCCTCCGACAGTGCGGCGCTCCATCAGTACTGACCCTCCGACAGTGCGGCACTCCCTCAGCACTGACCCTCCGACAGTGCGGCACTCCCTCAGCACTGACCCTCTGACAGTGCGGCGCTCCATCAGTACTGACCCTCCGACAGTGCGGCACTCCCTCAGCACTGACCCTCCGACAGTGTGACATTCCCTCAGCACTGACCCTCTGACAGTGCGACATTCCCTCAGCACTGACCCTCCGACACTGCGGCACTCCCTCAGCACTGACCCTCCGTCAGTGCGGCACTCCCTCAGCACTGACCCTCCGACAGTGCGGCACTCCCTCAGCACTGACCCGCCGACAATGCAGCACTGCCTCAGTACTGACCCTCCGACAGTGCGGCACTCCCTCAGTACTGACCCTCCAACAGTGTGACATTCCCTCAGCACTGACCCTCCGACAGTGTGACATTCCCTCAGCACTGACTCTCCGACAGTGCAACACTCCCTCAGCACTGACCCTCCGACAGTGCAACACTCCCTCAGCATTGACCCTCCGACAGTGCGGCGCTCCCTCAGCACTGACCCTCCGACAGTGTGACATTCCCTCAGTACTGACCCTCCGACAGTGCGGCACTCCCTCAGTACTGACCCTCTTACAGTGCAGTGCTCCCTCAGCACTGACCCTCCGACAGTGCGGCGCTCCCTCAGCACTGACCCTCCGACAGTGTGGCACTCCCTCAGCACTGACCCTCCGACAGTGCGGCACTCCCTCAGCACTGACCCTCCGACAGTGCGGCACTCCCTCAGCACTGACCCTCCGACAGTGCGGCGCTCCCTCAGCACTGACCCTCCGACAGTGTGGCACTCCCTCAGCACTGACCCTCCGACAGTGCGGCACTCCCTCAGTACTGACCCTCCGACAGTGCGGCACTCCCTCAGCACTGACACTCCGACAGTGCGGCACTCCCTCAGTACTGACCCTCCGACAGTGTGACATTCCCTCAGCACTGACCCTCCGACAGTGTGACATTCCCTCAGCACTGACCCTCCGACAGTGCGGCACTCCCTCAGCACTGACCCTCCGACAGTGCAACACTCCCTCAGCACTGACCGTCCGACAGTGCGGCGCTCCCTCAGCACTAACCCTCCGACAGTGCGGCACTGCCTCAGTACTGACCCTCCGACAGTGCGGCACTCCCTCATCACTGACCCTCTGACAGTGCAGTGCTCCCTCAGCACTGACCCTCCGACAGTGCGGCGCTCCCTCAGCACTGACCCTCCGACAGTGCGGCGCTCCCTCAGCACTGACCCTCCGACAGTGCGGCGCTCCATCAGTACTGACCCTCCGACAGTGCGGCACTCCCTCAGCACTGACCCTCCGACAGTGCGGCACTCCCTCAGCACTGACCCTCCGACAGTGCGGCACTCCCTCAGCACTGACCCTCCGACAGTGCGGCGCTCCCTCAGCACTGACCCTCCGACAGTGTGGCACTCCCTCAGCACTGACCCTCCGACAGTGCGGCACTCCCTCAGTACTGACCCTCCGACAGTGCGGCACTCCCTCAGCACTGACACTCCGACAGTGCGGCACTCCCTCAGTACTGACCCTCCGACAGTGTGACATTCCCTCAGCACTGACCCTCCGACAGTGTGACATTCCCTCAGCACTGACCCTCCGACAGTGCGGCACTCCCTCCGCACTGACCCTCCGACAGTGCAACACTCCCTCAGCACTGACCCTCCGACAGTGCGGCGCTCCCTCAGCACTAACCCTCCGACAGTGCGGCACTGCCTCAGTACTGACCCTCCGACAGTGCGGCACTCCCTCATCACTGACCCTCTGACAGTGCAGTGCTCCCTCAGCACTGACCCTCCGACAGTGCGGCGCTCCCTCAGCACTGACCCTCTGACAGTGCAGTGCTCCCTCAGCACTGACCCTCCGACAGTGCGGCGCTCCCTCAGCACTGACCCTCCGACAGTGCGGCACTCCCTCAGCACTGACCCTCCGACAGTGCGGCGCTCCATCAGTACTGACCCTCCGACAGTGCGGCACTCCCTCAGCACTGACCCTCCGACAGTGCGGCACTCCCTCAGCACTGACCCTCCGACAGTGCGGCGCTCCATCAGTACTGACCCTCCGACAGTGCGGCACTCCCTCAGTGCTGACCCTCCGACAGTGCAGCACTCCCTCAGCACTGACCCTCCGACAGTGCAGCACTCCCTCAGGACTGACCCTCCGACAGTGCGGCGCTCCCTCAGCACTGACCCTCCGACAGTGCGGCGCTCCCTCAGCACTGACCCTCCGACAGTGCCCACTCCCTCAGCACTGACCCTCCGACAGTGCGGCACTCCCTCAGCACTGACCCTCCGACAGTGCAGCACTCCCTCAGTACTGACCCTCCGACAGTGCGGCACTGCCTCAGCACTGACCCTCCGACAGTGCGGCACTCCCTCAGCACTGACCCTCCGACAGTGCGGCAATCCCTCAGCACTTACCCTCCAACAGTGCGGCACTGCCTCAGCACTGACCCTCTGACAGTGCGGCACTCCCTCAGCACTGACCCTCCGATAGTGCGGCACTCCCTCAGCACTGACCCTCCGACAGTGCGGCACTCCCTCAGCACTTACCCTCCGACAGTGCGGCACTGCCTCAGCACTGACCCTCTGACAGTGCGGCACTCCCTCAGCACTGACCCTCCAACAGTGCAGCACTCCCTCAGTACTGACCCTCTGACAGTGCGGCACTGCCTCAGCACTGACCCTCTGACAGTGCGGCACTGCCTCAGCACTGACCCTCTGACAGTGCGGCAC
The DNA here is from genome assembly GCF_030684315.1 of Stegostoma tigrinum. Lineage (NCBI taxonomy): Eukaryota > Metazoa > Chordata > Chondrichthyes > Orectolobiformes > Stegostomatidae > Stegostoma > Stegostoma tigrinum. The sequence continues at coordinate 1,411,614 of NC_081364.1, forward strand.
TCCCTCAGAACTTACCCTCCGACAGTGCGGCACTGCCTCAGCACTGACCCTCTGACAGTGCGGCACTCCCTCAGCACTGACCCTCCGACAGTGCGGCGCTCCCTCAGCACTGACCCTCCGACAGTGCGGCGCTCCCTCAGCACTGACCCTCCGACAGTGCGGCGCTCCCTCAGCACTGACCCTCCGACAGTGCGGCACTCCCTCAGTACTGACCCTCCGACAGTGTGACATTCCCTCAGCACTGACCCTCCGACAGTGCAGCACTCCCTCAGCACTGACCCTCCGACAGTGTGACATTCCCTCAGCACTGACCCTCCGACAGTGCGACATTCCCTCGGCACTGACCCTCCGTCAGTGCGGCACTCCCTCAGCACTGACCCTCCAACAGTGCGGCACTCCCTCAGCAGTGACCCTTCGACAGTGCAGCACTCCCTCAGTACTGATCCTCCGACAGTGCAGCGCTCCCTCAGCACTGACCCTCCGACAGTGCGACACTCCCTCAGCACTGACCCTCCGACAGTGCGGCACTCCCTCAGCACTGACCCTCCGACAGTGCAGCGCTCCCTCAGTACTGACCCTCCGACAGTGCAGCGCTCCCTCAGCACTGACCCTCCGACAGTGCGGCACTCCCTCAGCACTGACCCTCCGACAGTGCGGCACTCCCTCAGCACTGACCCTCCGACAGTGCGGCGCTCCCTCAGCACTGACCCTCCGACAGTGCAGCACTCCCTCAGCACTGACCCTCCGACAGTGTGACATTCCCTCAGCACTGACCCTCCGACAGTGCGACATTCCCTCAGCACTGACCCTCCGACACTGCGGCACTCCCTCAGCACTGACCCTCCGTCAGTGCGGCACTCCCTCAGCACTGACCCTCCGACAGTGCGGCACTCCCTCAGCACTGACCCGCCGACAGTGCAGCACTCCCTCAGTACTGACCCTCCGACAGTGCGGCACTCCCTCAGTACTGACCCTCCGACAGTGTGGCACTCCCTCAGCACTGACCCTCCGACAGTGCAGCACACCCTCAGTACTGACCCTCTGGCAGTGCGGCACTCCCTCAGTACTGACCCTCCGACAGTGCAGCACTCCCTCAGTACTGACCCTCCGACAGTGCAGCACTCCCTCAGCACTGACCCTCCGACAGTGCGGCACTCCCTCAGCACTGACCCTCCGACAGTGCGGCACTCCCTCAGTACTGACCCTCTGACAGTGCGGCACTCCCTCAGTACTGACCCTCCGACAGTGTGACATTCCCTCAGCACTGACCCTCCGACAGTGTGACATTCCCTCAGCACTGACCCTCCGACAGTGCGGCACTCCGTCAGCACTGACCCTCCGACAGTGCGGCACTCCCTCAGTACTGACCCTCCGACAGTGTGACATTCCCTCAGCACTGACCCTCCGACAGTGTGACATTCCCTCAGCACTGACTCTCCGACAGTGCAACACTCCCTCAGCACTGACCCTCCGACAGTGCAACGCTCCCTCAGCACTGACCCTCCGACAGTGCGGCGCTCCCTCAGCACTGACCCTGCGACAGTGCGGCACTCCCTCAGTACTGACCCTCCGACAGTGTGACATTCCCTCAGCACTGACTCTCCGACAGTGCGGCACTCCCTCAGCACTGACCCTCCGACAGTGCGGCACTCCCTCAGTACTGACCCTCCGACAGTGCGGCACTGCCTCAGCACTGACCCTCCGACAGTGCGGCGCTCCCTCAGCACTGACCCTCCGACAGTGCGACGCTCCCTCAGCACTGACCCTCCGACAGTGCGGCGCTCCCTCAGCACTGACCCTCCGACAGTGCGACACTCCCTCAGCACTGACCCTCCGACAGTGCGACACTCCCTCAGCACTGACCCTCCGACAGTGCGGCGCTCCCTCAGTACTGACCCTCGGACAGTGCGGCACTCCCTCAGTACTGACCCTCCGACAGTGCAGCACTCCCTCAGGACTGACCCTCCGACAGTGCGGCGCTCCCTCAGCACTGACCCTCCGACAGTGCCCACTCCCTCAGCACTGACCCTCCGACAGTGCCCACTCCCTCAGCACTGACCCTCCGACAGTGCGGCACTCCCTAAGCACTGACCCTCCGACAGTGCAGCACTCCCTCAGCACTGACCCTCCGACAGTGCAGCACTCCCTCAGGACTGACCCTCCGACAGTGCGGCGCTCCCTCAGCACTGACCCTCCGACAGTGCGGCGCTCCCTCAGCACTGACCCTCCGACAGTGCCCACTCCCTCAGCACTGACCCTCCGACAGTGCGGCACTCCCTCAGCACTGACCCTCCGACAGTGCAGCACTCCCTCAGCACTGACCCTCCGACAGTGCGGCACTGCCTCAGCACTGACCCTCCGACAGTGCGGCACTCCCTCAGCACTGACCCTCCGACAGTGCGGCACTCCCTCAGCACTTACCCTCCGACAGTGCGGCACTGCCTCAGCACTGACCCTCCGACAGTGCGGCACTGCCTCAGCACTGACCCTCTGACAGTGCGGCACTCCCTCAGCACTGACCCTCCGATAGTGCGGCACTCCCTCAGCACTGACCCTCCGACAGTGCGGCACTCCCTCAGCACTTACCCTCCGACAGTGCGGCACTGCCTCAGCACTGACCCTCTGACAGTGCGGCACTCCCTCAGCACTGACCCTCCGACAGTGCGGCAGTGCCTCAGCACTGACCCTCTGACAGTGCGGCACTGCCTCAGCACTGACCCTCTGACAGTGTGACATTCCCTCAGCACTGACCCTCCGACAGTGCAGCACTCCCTCAGCACTGACCCTCCGACAGTGTGACATTCCCTCAGCACTGACCCTCCGACAGTGCGACATTCCCTCAGCACTGACCCTCCGACAGTGCGGCACTCCCTCAGCACTGACCCTCCGTCAGTGCGGCACTCCCTCAGCACTGACCATCCGACAGTGCGGCACTCCCTCAGCAGTGACCCTTCGACAGTGCAGCACTCCCTCAGTACTGACCCTCCGACAGTGCGGCACTCCCTCAGCACTGATCCTCCGACAGTGCAGCGCTCCCTCAGCACTGACCCTCCGACAGTGCGGCACTCCCTCAGCACTGACCCTCCGACAGTGCGGCGCTCCCTCAGCACTGACCCTCCGACAGTGCGGCGCTCCCTCAGTACTGACCCTCCGACAGTGCAGCGCTCCCTCAGCACTGACCCTCCGACAGTGCGGCACTCCCTCAGCACTGACCCTCCGACAGTGCGGCACTCCCTCAGCACTGACCCTCCGACAGTGCGGCACTCCCTCAGCACTGACCCTCCAACAGTGCGGCGCTCCCTCAGCACTGACCCTCCGACAGTGCAGCACTCCCTCAGCACTGACCCTCCGACAGTGTGACATTCCCTCAGCACTGACCCTCTGACAGTGCGACATTCTCTCAGCACTGACCCTCCGACACTGCGGCACTCCCTCAGCACTGACCCTCCGTCAGTGCGGCACTCCCTCAGCACTGACCCTCCGACAGTGCGGCACTCCCTCAGCACTGACCCGCCGACAATGCAGCACTGCCTCAGTACTGAACCTCCGACAGTGCGGCACTCCCTCAGTACTGACCCTCCAACAGTGTGACATTCCCTCAGCACTGACCCTCCGACAGTGTGACATTCCCTCAGCACTGACTCTCCGACAGTGCAACACTCCCTCAGCACTGACCCTCCGACAGTGCAACACTCCCTCAGCATTGACCCTCCGACAGTGCGGCGCTCCCTCAGCACTGACCCTCCGACAGTGTGACATTCCCTCAGTACTGACCCTCCGACAGTGCGGCACTCCCTCAGTACTGACCCTCTTACAGTGCAGTGCTCCCTCAGCACTGACCCTCCGACAGTGCGGCGCTCCCTCAGCACTGACCCTCCGACAGTGCGGCACTCCCTCAGCACTGACCCTCCGACAGTGCGGCACTCCCTCAGCACTGACCCTCCGACAGTGCGGCACTCCCTCAGCACTGACCCTCCGACAGTGCGGCGCTCCCTCAGCACTGACCCTCCGACAGTGTGGCACTCCCTCAGCACTGACCCTCCGACAGTGCGGCACTCCCTCAGTACTGACCCTCCGACAGTGCGGCACTCCCTCAGCACTGACACTCCGACAGTGCGGCACTCCCTCAGTACTGACCCTCCGACAGTGTGACATTCCCTCAGCACTGACCCTCCGACAGTGTGACATTCCCTCAGCACTGACCCTCCGACAGTGCGGCACTCCCTCAGCACTGACCCTCCGACAGTGCAACACTCCCTCAGCACTGACCCTCCGACAGTGCGGCGCTCCCTCAGCACTAACCCTCCGACAGTGCAACACTCCATCAGTACTGACCCTCCGACAGTGCGGCACTCCCTCAGCACTGACCCTCCGACAGTGCGGCACTCCCTCAGCACTGACCCTCCGACAGTGCAGCACTCCCTCAGCACTGACCCTCCGACAGTGTGACATTCCCTCAGCACTGACCCTCCGACAGTGCGACATTCCCTCAGCACTGACCCTCCGACAGTGCGGCACTCCCTCAGCACTGACCCTCCGTCAGTGCGGCACTCCCTCAGCACTGACCATCCGACAGTGCGGCACTCCCTCAGCAGTGACCCTTCGACAGTGCAGCACTCCCTCAGTACTGACCCTCCGACAGTGCGGCACTCCCTCAGCACTGATCCTCCGACAGTGCAGCGCTCCCTCAGCACTGACCCTCCGACAGTGCGGCACTCCCTCAGCACTGACCCTCCGACAGTGCGGCGCTCCCTCAGCACTGACCCTCCGACAGTGCGGCGCTCCCTCAGTACTGACCCTCCGACAGTGCAGCGCTCCCTCAGCACTGACCCTCCGACAGTGCGGCACTCCCTCAGCACTGACCCTCCGACAGTGCGGCACTCCCTCAGCACTGACCCTCCGACAGTGCGGCACTCCCTCAGCACTGACCCTCCAACAGTGCGGCGCTCCCTCAGCACTGACCCTCCGACAGTGCAGCACTCCCTCAGCACTGACCCTCCGACAGTGTGACATTCCCTCAGCACTGACCCTCTGACAGTGCGACATTCTCTCAGCACTGACCCTCCGACACTGCGGCACTCCCTCAGCACTGACCCTCCGTCAGTGCGGCACTCCCTCAGCACTGACCCTCCGACAGTGCGGCACTCCCTCAGCACTGACCCGCCGACAATGCAGCACTGCCTCAGTACTGAACCTCCGACAGTGCGGCACTCCCTCAGTACTGACCCTCCAACAGTGTGACATTCCCTCAGCACTGACCCTCCGACAGTGTGACATTCCCTCAGCACTGACTCTCCGACAGTGCAACACTCCCTCAGCACTGACCCTCCGACAGTGCAACACTCCCTCAGCATTGACCCTCCGACAGTGCGGCGCTCCCTCAGCACTGACCCTCCGACAGTGTGACATTCCCTCAGTACTGACCCTCCGACAGTGCGGCACTCCCTCAGTACTGACCCTCTTACAGTGCAGTGCTCCCTCAGCACTGACCCTCCGACAGTGCGGCGCTCCCTCAGCACTGACCCTCCGACAGTGCGGCACTCCCTCAGCACTGACCCTCCGACAGTGCGGCACTCCCTCAGCACTGACCCTCCGACAGTGCGGCACTCCCTCAGCACTGACCCTCCGACAGTGCGGCGCTCCCTCAGCACTGACCCTCCGACAGTGTGGCACTCCCTCAGCACTGACCCTCCGACAGTGCGGCACTCCCTCAGTACTGACCCTCCGACAGTGCGGCACTCCCTCAGCACTGACACTCCGACAGTGCGGCACTCCCTCAGTACTGACCCTCCGACAGTGTGACATTCCCTCAGCACTGACCCTCCGACAGTGTGACATTCCCTCAGCACTGACCCTCCGACAGTGCGGCACTCCCTCAGCACTGACCCTCCGACAGTGCAACACTCCCTCAGCACTGACCCTCCGACAGTGCGGCGCTCCCTCAGCACTAACCCTCCGACAGTGCAACACTCCATCAGTACTGACCCTCCGACAGTGCGGCACTCCCTCAGCACTGACCCTCCGACAGTGCGGCACTCCCTCAGCACTGACCCTCCGACAGTGCGGCACTCCCTCAGCACTGACCCTCCGACAGTGCGGCGCTCCCTCAGCACTGACCCTCCGACAGTGTGGCACTCCCTCAGCACTGACCCTCCGACAGTGCGGCACTCCCTCAGTACTGACCCTCCGACAGTGCGGCACTCCCTCAGCACTGACACTCCGACAGTGCGGCACTCCCTCAGTACTGACCCTCCGACAGTGTGACATTCCCTCAGCACTGACCCTCCGACAGTGTGACATTCCCTCAGCACTGACCCTCCGACAGTGCGGCACTCCCTCAGCACTGACCCTCCGACAGTGCAACACTCCCTCAGCACTGACCCTCCGACAGTGCGGCGCTCCCTCAGCACTAACCCTCCGACAGTGCGGCACTGCCTCAGTACTGACCCTCCGACAGTGCGGCACTCCCTCATCACTGACCCTCTGACAGTGCAGTGCTCCCTCATCACTGACCCTCCGACAGTGCGGCGCTCCCTCAGCACTGACCCTCCGACAGTGCGGCACTCCCTCAGCACTGACCCTCCGACAGTGCGGCGCTCCATCAGTACTGACCCTCCGACAGTGCGGCACTCCCTCAGCACTGACCCTCCGACAGTGCGGCACTCCCTCAGCACTGACCCTCTGACAGTGCGGCGCTCCATCAGTACTGACCCTCCGACAGTGCGGCACTCCCTCAGCACTGACCCTCCGACAGTGTGACATTCCCTCAGCACTGACCCTCTGACAGTGCGACATTCCCTCAGCACTGACCCTCCGACACTGCGGCACTCCCTCAGCACTGACCCTCCGTCAGTGCGGCACTCCCTCAGCACTGACCCTCCGACAGTGCGGCACTCCCTCAGCACTGACCCGCCGACAATGCAGCACTGCCTCAGTACTGACCCTCCGACAGTGCGGCACTCCCTCAGTACTGACCCTCCAACAGTGTGACATTCCCTCAGCACTGACCCTCCGACAGTGTGACATTCCCTCAGCACTGACTCTCCGACAGTGCAACACTCCCTCAGCACTGACCCTCCGACAGTGCAACACTCCCTCAGCATTGACCCTCCGACAGTGCGGCGCTCCCTCAGCACTGACCCTCCGACAGTGTGACATTCCCTCAGTACTGACCCTCCGACAGTGCGGCACTCCCTCAGTACTGACCCTCTTACAGTGCAGTGCTCCCTCAGCACTGACCCTCCGACAGTGCGGCGCTCCCTCAGCACTGACCCTCCGACAGTGTGGCACTCCCTCAGCACTGACCCTCCGACAGTGCGGCACTCCCTCAGCACTGACCCTCCGACAGTGCGGCACTCCCTCAGCACTGACCCTCCGACAGTGCGGCGCTCCCTCAGCACTGACCCTCCGACAGTGTGGCACTCCCTCAGCACTGACCCTCCGACAGTGCGGCACTCCCTCAGTACTGACCCTCCGACAGTGCGGCACTCCCTCAGCACTGACACTCCGACAGTGCGGCACTCCCTCAGTACTGACCCTCCGACAGTGTGACATTCCCTCAGCACTGACCCTCCGACAGTGTGACATTCCCTCAGCACTGACCCTCCGACAGTGCGGCACTCCCTCAGCACTGACCCTCCGACAGTGCAACACTCCCTCAGCACTGACCGTCCGACAGTGCGGCGCTCCCTCAGCACTAACCCTCCGACAGTGCGGCACTGCCTCAGTACTGACCCTCCGACAGTGCGGCACTCCCTCATCACTGACCCTCTGACAGTGCAGTGCTCCCTCAGCACTGACCCTCCGACAGTGCGGCGCTCCCTCAGCACTGACCCTCCGACAGTGCGGCGCTCCCTCAGCACTGACCCTCCGACAGTGCGGCGCTCCATCAGTACTGACCCTCCGACAGTGCGGCACTCCCTCAGCACTGACCCTCCGACAGTGCGGCACTCCCTCAGCACTGACCCTCCGACAGTGCGGCACTCCCTCAGCACTGACCCTCCGACAGTGCGGCGCTCCCTCAGCACTGACCCTCCGACAGTGCGGCACTCCCTCAGCACTGACCCTCCGACAGTGCGGCACTCCCTCAGTACTGACCCTCCGACAGTGCGGCACTCCCTCAGCACTGACACTCCGACAGTGCGGCACTCCCTCAGTACTGACCCTCCGACAGTGTGACATTCCCTCAGCACTGACCCTCCGACAGTGTGACATTCCCTCAGCACTGACCCTCCGACAGTGCGGCACTCCCTCCGCACTGACCCTCCGACAGTGCAACACTCCCTCAGCACTGACCCTCCGACAGTGCGGCGCTCCCTCAGCACTAACCCTCCGACAGTGCGGCACTGCCTCAGTACTGACCCTCCGACAGTGCGGCACTCCCTCATCACTGACCCTCTGACAGTGCAGTGCTCCCTCAGCACTGACCCTCCGACAGTGCGGCGCTCCCTCAGCACTGACCCTCTGACAGTGCAGTGCTCCCTCAGCACTGACCCTCCGACAGTGCGGCGCTCCCTCAGCACTGACCCTCCGACAGTGCGGCACTCCCTCAGCACTGACCCTCCGACAGTGCGGCGCTCCATCAGTACTGACCCTCCGACAGTGCGGCACTCCCTCAGCACTGACCCTCCGACAGTGCGGCACTCCCTCAGCACTGACCCTCCGACAGTGCGGCGCTCCATCAGTACTGACCCTCCGACAGTGCGGCACTCCCTCAGTGCTGACCCTCCGACAGAGCGGCACTCCCTCAGCACTGACCCTCCGACAGTGCGGCACTCCCTCAGCACTGACCCTCCGACAGTACGGCACTCCCTCAGCACTGACCCTCCGACAGTGCGGCGCTCCCTCAGCACTGACCCTCCGACAGTGTGGCGCTCCCTCAGCACTGACCCTCCGACAGTGCCTGCTCCCTCAGCACTGACCCTCCGACAGTGCGACGCTCCCTCAGCACTGACCCTCTGACAGTGCCCGCTCCCTCAGCACTGAGCCTCCGACAGTGCGGCAGTGCCTCAGCACTGACTGTCCGACAGTGCCCGCTCCGTCTGCACTGAGCTTCTGACAGTGCGGCCCTCCCTCAACACTGAGCCTCCGACAGTGCGGCGTTCCCTCAGCACTGAGCCTCCAACAGTGCGGCACTCCCTCAGCACTGACCCTCCGACACTGCGGCACTCCCTCAGCACTGACCCTCCGACAGTGCCCGCTCCCTCAGCACTGACCATCCGACAGTGCCCGCTCCCTCTGCACTGAGCCTCTGACAGTGCGGCCCTCCCTCAACACTGAGCCTCCAACAGTGCCCGCTCCCTCAGCACTGATCCTCCGACAGTGCAGCATTCTTACAGAATACTGACAGGCCTGGGGTGAGCATGGAGAAGATGTTTTCACTTTTGGAGAGACCAGAATCTGAAGGCACGGCCTCAGACTGAGGGGATGACCCTTTGGCACTGAGATGAAGGAGCATTCCTGCAGCTAGAGGCTGGTGAATCTGTGGAATGCATTGTTGCAGAGGGCTGTGGGGGCCAGGTCAGTGAATGTATTTAACACAGATAGGTTCTTGATTAGTAAAGAGATCATGGGTTATGCGGAGAAGGCAGGAGAATGGGGTTGAGAAACATAGCAACCATGGCCAAATGGCAGAGCAGAATTGATTGGCTGAATGGCCCATATCTGCTCTGTATCCTATGGTACTCTGATCACTGTAGCTTTGGGTCAGTGGCTGAGGTTTTCCAGGACTGTCAGTCTCTGCTGAAGTCTGTAGCTTCAGTGTACACTGGGTCAACACCCACATTCCTCACCCTATCGATTCCCAGCTAAAACATTCAGAGCTAGAAACCACCAAAAATGTAGGGCCTCAGGGCTGAGTTGAGTTTATAATCTTTATCTTACTCTCTTCATTGTCACCTCCTCGGAGCTTAAAAACAGGACTGCACTAACAGAATAATTCAGAAATCGCAATTAAAATGCCAATGTAACGGAACGATAAATTTTGTAAAAGAGAGGCTATGGGCTGACAACAGTGAAAAACTGAGCAAAACAGCCTTTATTAAAACAGTGATATTCATGATTCAGCTGTGGAGCTGATCATGACGGCTGTAACAATTTTTCTGATCAGATCCATGATCACACAGGTAGGGACTGAAACAAAGTTTGGATCAGGGTCTGTGTCCCCAACAGTCTATCCTCTGCACAAACTCTTCACCAAAACCCAGCTCCACACCAATCATCAGCTGCCTCAGCTCCGTTTCTGCTTCAGTTAAAATCTCATTCTTCCAAATGTTCTCCAAAAACATAGAAACACATTCTTATAAAACACTTATTGATGCATTATGATGATATTCCCCATTCCCGATATGGATGCAATATTCGTCACTGGGTGACATTTATTGTGGAGACTCAGTGATGTAATTATTCTGAGTGATGGTGTATTTGGAGGCAATGGAACTGCAAAAGCAAGTTTTCATGTCACAGGCCATCACTAAACCTCTCGTGGCATGGAGCTGACTGGGAAACCCCTCCAGAAGTTCATAGATGCAAAACTACAATTCAACTTTATAGTAGAGTCACGGAGTTGTAGAGATGTACAGCATAGAAACAGACCCTTCAGTCCAACTGGTCCCTGCCAACCAGATAACCGAAATCATTCCAGTCCCATTCACCACGGTTTGGCCCGTATCCCTCTAAACCCTTCCTACTCATGTACCCATCCAGATGCCTTTCAAATGTTGTAATTGTACCAGCCTCCACCATTTCTAGTGATGGAGGGGCTAACAGAACTTGGACCGGTTCGTATAAAACACTTTCCATTGAACAGCTTGTGCTCCAGTTCTGAACATGCAGGCAGTGTCTGAGCGCAATTCCCCAGGATCAGCTCTCACACGGCACTCGGTTATCGTCCAACAGATTTATCTGAAATCACAAGATTTTGGAGCCTCGCTCCTTCTTCAGGTGTTAGCGAGAGAGGTATCGGGGACAGAATTCATAAGAAAAAGATCAAAGGGTCACACCGTCAATGAAGATGTACTAAACAAGCCTAAGATACTGCTAAATCTTTAATCAGTTAGAAGGTTTTAACTGATTAATATGTATTTGTAAATCCCCAAATTCCTTTCAAGTCACTGCCCTGAGAGAACTAATGGCTTTGTCAGTGTAAAGAAGCGACGACATTTTAGGTCAGACGATGCATATTAGGTGTTAGGCCTTGTTTAGAATCTGTTTGTGTTTTGGTTTGGATTCATACTGGTTTTATTTCTATAATAGGAATTTATAAAATGCCACATTGACTTATTGTCCATAAATTGTGTGCTTTTTCAACAAAACAGAATGTATCTATTCTATTTATATATCTATAGAATGCATCTCTGTGAATGTCCAAAATAGTGTAGGCAGCTACAGACTTTTTCCTAGGGTGGGGGTAGCTACTACGAGTGTGTGTGTGTGTGTGTGTGTGTGTGTGTGTGTGTGTGTGTGTGTGTGTGTGTGTGTGTGCGTGAGTGAATGAGTGTGGGTGAGTGAGTGAGTGTGTGTGAGAGAGTGTGTGTGTGGGTGTGGGTGTGTGTGTGGGTGTGGGTGTGTGTGTGGGTGTGGGTGTGTGTGTGAGTGAGTGAGTGTGGGTGATTGTGTGGGTGAGTGTGTGAGTGTGGGTGAGTGAGTGAGTGAGTGAGTGAATGAGTGAGTGTGGGTGTGTGTGTGTGTGAGTGAGTGTGTGCATGTGAGTGTGTGGGTGAGTGTGAGAGTGAGTGAGTGAGAGAGTGTGTGTGTGTGTGTGTGTGTGTGTGTGTGCGCGCGTGTGAGAGTGTGTGTGTGTGTGTGAGTGTGTGTGTGCGTGAGTGAATGAGTGTGGGTGAGTGAGTGAGTGAGTGTATGAGAGAGTGTGTGTGTGGGTGTGGGTGTGTGTGTGGGTGTGGGTGTGTGTGTGAGTGAGTGAGTGAGTGTGGGTGATTGTGTGGGTGAGTGTGTGAGTGTGGGTGAGTGAGTGAGTGAGTGAGTGAATGAGTGAGTGTGGGGGTGTGTGTGTGTGTGTGTGTGTGCATGTGAGTGTGGGTGTGGGTGTGTGAGTGAGTGAATGAGTGAGTGTGTGCATGTGAGTGTGGGTGTGGGTGTGTGTGAGTGAGTGAGTGAATGAGTGAGTGTGTGTGGGTGAGTGTGTGGGTGAGTGTGAGAGAGAGTGAGTGAGTGAGAGTGTGTGTGTGTGTGTGTGTGTGTGTGTGTGTGTGCGTGTGAGTGAATGAGTGTGGGTGAGTGAGTGAGTGAGTGTGTGAGAGAGTGTGTGTGTAAGAGAGTGTGTGTGTGGGTGCGGGTGTGTGTGTGAGTGAGTGAATGAGTGAGTGTGTGTGGGTGAGTGTGTGGGTGAGTGTGTGGGTGAGTGTGTGGGTGAGTGTGTGAGTGTGGGTGAGTGAGTGAGTGTGTGTGTATGAGAGAGTGTGTGTGTGTATGAGAGACTGTGTGTGTATGACAGAGTGTGTGTGTGGGTGTGGGTGAGTGTGTGGGTGAGTGTGTGAGTGAGTGAGTGAGTGAGTGTGTGTCTGTGTAGTGTGTAGTGTGATGGGGTCACCTGTAATGTGACATGAACCCAAGGTCCCGATTGGGGACCGAACTTGGCTCTCAGCCCCTGCTCGGAGACTCCGTGTTGTTGTGTATCGTAGAGTCTGCTTTGGAGGACGTTTACCCAAAGATCCGAGGCCAAATGTTCTTGACTGTCAAAGTGTCCCCTGAGGGGGTGGGGGGGGGGAACCATCCTTATCTGGCAATTGTTGAATGGTGTCCATTCATCTGTTGTCGTAGCATCTGCATGGTCTCACCAATGTACCGTGCCTCGGGGTATCCTTGACCGCAGCAAATGAGACAGACGACGCTGACCGAGTCTCGTGAGTATCTGCTGTGCACGTGGTGGGTGGTGGGCCCACTTGTGATGGTAGTGTCCAAGTCAATGGTCTGACATGTCTGGCAGAGGTTACCATCACAGGGTTGTGTGGTGTGATTGATAGTGTCCTGATAGGCTGGGTCGTTTGCTGTGAGCAGTGATCTGTTTAAGGTTTGGCAGTTGTTTGAAAGCGAGAAGTGGTAGCGTGGGGAATATCTTGGTGAGGTGGTCATTGTCATCGGTAATGTGTTGAAGGCTACAAAGAACATGGTGTAGCTTCTTCACACTTGGGAAGCACTGGACAGTGAACAGTGCCCTATCCGATGAATCCTATGTCTATCTTCCAAGGAGGTCTTTACAGTTCTTCGCTGTGGCTCTTCAGAACTGGTGATCGATGAGCTGAGCATCGTATCCTGTTCCTGTGAGGGTGTCTTTCAGCACCTTCTGGTGCTCACCTTGTTCCTCCTCATCAAAATAGATCCTGTGTATGTGTGGGGCTTGCCCGTGGGGGAATGGCCGTTTTACCATGTTTAGGGTAGAAACTAGAGAAGTGCAGCATTGTGAGGTTATCTGTGGGCTGGCAGTAGTGTGAGGTACTGAGGCGTCCATCTCTAATGGAGATGCATGTGTCCAAGAATGAGACTGCTTCTGAAGTGTAGTCCATGGTAAGTCCAATGGTGGGATAGAACCTGTTGGTATTGATATGTAGTCGTTCCAGTGATTCCTCACCGTGAGCTCTAAGAAAGAAAATGTCATCAATGTATCTGGTGTATAGCATTGCTCAGAGGTTCTGTGCAGGAAAGAAGTTTTGTTCAAAACTGCATGAAAATGTTGGCATATTGTGGAGCACATTGGTCCCTGTGGCTGCTGTATGTGTCTGCACGAGGAACTGGTTGTCAAAGGCGAAGACATTGCGCTCAAGGATGAAGCAGATGAGTTGTAGGATGGCGTCTGGAAATTGGTAGTTGGTAATAATGAGAAGATTATGCGTATTGACACAGAAAGAAGATACTACCTCTCTCACTAACACCTGAAGAAAGAGCTAGGCTCCAAAAGCTCCTGTTTTCAAATAAACCTGTTGGACTATAACCTGGTGTCACGTGACTTCTAACCCTGCCCACCCCGGTCCAACATATCAGGGCCATCAGTGAAGGTCCTGCAGTAGAGACAAGGCTGTGATTATCAGAGAGTGAATGTGTTGGGGCCACGGGCACAGTCACTGAACAACGGGCCATGACCAACTCAATCCCACAAAGCCACAAAGATGCGAAAGTGGGCCACACAGCTCAAGGGCAAGAGAAGAATCCTTCCCATTTCTACATTACCTTCTTACAGCATCAGGATAATCCAAAGAACTTTTTGAAATGGAGGGACTGACATCACTTTAGTAGACTGCAAGATCCCACAAGCGGTAACAAGATAACAACAAGATTTGTGATTGGCCACTTGGCCTGTCAAGCCTGCTGCTTCTTGTGATCAGATCCTTCCTGAACTTAAACAGCCAGTCTCAGCTCCAGTTTCCTTATCATTTCATCGTCGATCACAAAGCTGTAGTTTCCTTTAGGGAAGGAAGCTGCCATCCTTACCTGGTCTGGCCTACATGTGACTCCAGACCCACAGCAATGTGATTGATTCTGAACTGCCCTCTGGGCAATTAAGGATGAGCAATAAATGCTGCCTAGTTGCTGATGTCCTTATCCCGTGAATGAATATAACCTATAATTGCTTCTAATGAAAATAAATCATTTCTTGTATAACAAGACTAACAGTATAGACAGATGTGCTCTCACCAATGCCCTGCCCAGTAACAGTAACATTTCCTTACTTTTATATTCCATTTCTTTGCTCTAAGCAACACTGTTCCATCTACACCCTGTTCACCTGCTGCACCTGTTTACTAACCTTTTGTGATTCATGTACCAGGACACCCAGATCTCTCTGCAATTGGTTTAAATAATCTGCTGCTTTTCTGTTCTTCCTGCCAAAACCAACCAGTTCACATCCTCTCACATTATACTCCAGCTACTATTTTTTACCTACTCACTTCATCTGTCTCTCTCCCTTTGTAAACATTTCATATACTTTTCGCAACTTACTTTCCAACTTCAATCTTGTCGGAAAGTTTCCTGAGGCAACACAGACCATAATATGTTGAAGTTTTACATACAGTTTAAAAGTAATGTCATTCAACCCCAAGCAAGAGTTTTAAATCAAATACATAGTAAGCAAAGAAGCTAAGAAGCACATTGCAGCTCTGGCGAATCAGAAATCTACATAAAATACATGACAGGACACAGGCCATACGAACATTTGAAGAATTAATACAGGGTTTACAAGCAACTTACATTCCCTCAGCAGCAAAACCCAGGACAACCAGTAATCCAACTATTGATAACAAGATAAGTTAAATATTAATTGATCAAAAGCAGAGATTGATATAAACTTACTGGAAAGGGTAGCAAGGGGCCTGATAATCTCTATCCTAGGTTGTTGAAAGAGGTGGCTACACACAGAATGGATGCGTGAGTGAGCAACTTCCAAATGGCTGCAGCTTCTGGAGCACTTCCTCCGGATTGCAAGGAGGCAAGTATGATCTCACTGGCAAAGGATGGAGAGAGAACCCAGGGACCTACAGACCAGCTCGCCTGGCAATAGTGATGGGGAAATTGCTGCAGTTTATACAAAAGTATTGGATAACTGGAAATAAAGAAGACACAGATAGGATTGGGCAGAGCCAGCGTGGTTTACTAAAGGGAATGCATGTGTGAGAAACAACAGCAACTAAAACGGAAGTTGCTGGAAAAGCTCTGCAGGTCTGGCAGTTCTGAGGAAGGGTCATCAGACCTGAAACATTAACTCTGTTTTTTACTTCACAGATGCTGCCAGACTTGCTGAGCTTTTCCAGCGATTTCTGTTCCTGTTCCTGATTTACAACGTCCGCAGTTATTTCCAGTTTTTTGGGTGATAAAAGAGTTGGAGTGTTTTTTAGAGAATATTACCAGCAGAATGGATAAAGGGAGGACCAGCAGATATGGTATATATGGCAGAACAGCACAATGTCACTTCATTGAAACACCCTTGAGTTCTGTAAAACTGCCTGAAGACAGCTCTCAGGTTGGTCATCCCACCGACTGATTTTAAACCTGCCATTGTGGAACACCCAACCATTGCTCCCATCGGCCTTCCGTGGTGTCACTGAGAGGTTAGACAAATTAATAAACCTGAAAAGGAAGCATTCTAGATAATAAAATGTGAGGCTGGATGAACACAGCAGGTGCAGCAGCATCTCAGGAGCACAAAAGCTGACGTTTCGGGCCTAGCCCTTTCATCAGAGAGGGGGATGGGGTGAGGGTTCTGGAATAAATAGGGAGAGAGGGGGAGGCGGACCGAAGATGGGGAGAAAAGAAGATAGGTGGAGAGGAGAGTATAGGTGGGGAGGTAGGGAGGGGATAGGTCAGTCCAGGGAAGACGGACAGGTCAAGGAGGTGGGATGAGGTTAGTAGGTAGGAAATGGAGGTGCGGCTTGAGGTGGGAGGAAGGGATGGGTGAGAGGAAGAACAGGTTAGGGAGGCAGGGATGAGCTGGGCTGGTTTTGGGATGCAGTGGGTGGAGGGGAAGAACTGGGCTGGTTGTGTGGTGCAGTGGGGGGAGGGGACGAACTGGGCTGGTTTTGGGATGCGGTGGGGGAAGGGGAGATTTTGAAGCTGGTGAAGTCCACATTGATACCATTGGGCTGCAGGGTTCCCAAGCGGAATATGAGTTGCTGTTCCTCCAACCTTTGGGTGGCATCATTGTGGCACTGCAGGAGGCCCAGGATGGGCATGTCATCTAAAGAATGGGAGGGGGAGTGGAAATGGTTCGCGACTGGGAGGTGCATTCTAACATGTTTATCAGGTCCACTCTGATAATGCCCTGTTCCCTCCCCCAAGAATCCTGCCATTCCCCTTCCTGCCTCATTGTGGCACTTTTTGTGCCAAAAGGATATTGTGGTGACAACAGTCAATGGGAATGTAAAACAGGGCCATGCCTGCAGGGCTGTTCTTGTCAATCTTTATTTTCAATGAACATCACCACTCCAGTGCTGCTTGCGAGATCCACTCAGCACCATTCCTGACCTTAAACCACTGACTGGGGCCTCATTCATGCTTCTGCTCTCTGGAATGTTTGGACTTTGCTGAGGTGCTTTCAAAATGTAGGATTTTCCCTATTTCTTGCTCTGGGCACAAAGATCACCAGATGTAAGCTTTCTTCTAATAAGTGGAATTGTTTATGGTTCAGGCTTAGATGGGTAAACACTGTTCACACATTCCTGGCTGCAGGGCCAGCAATCTGTTCCGGCCCTACCCCATTCTGAAACCATTCCTCAGCAAACATGCATTCTCACTGGCCCCAGCTGACTCAGCCAAAACACCAACACCATCCTCAGCAGAGAGGGCTCTCAACAAAAGTCTACGCAGGCCAATGCCTTGTCCATATGCTCTCAGCCTGATGGAACTACCTCATCTGGTTCACAAAGCAGCAGTAAGGAGGCTTAACAGGTCTTGCTTAGGGAAACCTAGAGCTTTCAGAGACTTGTGGAGCTAGGTGAAGTACGGACATAGGTAGGGGGTGGATGCGCTGGAGGAGATTGGAGAGATAGGGAGGGGTGCAGGGCTGGAGTTAGGGAGAGGTGTAGGGGCTGGAGGAGGTTACAGAGACAGGGAGGGATATAGGGGCTGAAGCAGGTTACAGAGTTAGGGAGAGGTGTAGGGTCTGTAGGAGGTGACAGAGATAGGGAGGGGGTGTAGGGGTTGGAAGAGGTTTTAGAGACAGGGAGAGGTGTAGCTGCCAGAGAGTGGTGGGGCTTGCGGAATTCATTGCCACGGAGTGCAGTGGAGGCCGGGACGTTGGATGCCTTCAAGACCGAGATCGACAAATTCTTGATCTCAAAAGGAATCAAGGGCTACAGGGAGAGTGCAGGGAAGTGGAGTTGAAATGCCCATCAGCCATGATTTAAATGGCAGAGTGGACTTGATGGGCCGAATGGCCTTACTTCCACTCCTATGTCTTATGGTCTTATGGATGAGGTTGCAGGGATAGGGAGGGGTGTGGGGGCTGGAGGGTGTTACAGAGCCAGGGAGGGGGTGCGGGTCTGGGCCTGAGAAACTGAAAGTGTAGCAGGGACTGGGATGGTGGTGAGAGCCTTGCTCATGGTGGCAATGAAGGAAATGACAGCTCAGTCGGTCAAACAGAGAGAGGTTTCTGACGCTCTGGAGAAATGATCCTCAAGCAGCAGCAGCACTGAAGCTGGTGAAATGTGGACGTTCAGGAGCTGTTCCCTGAATCATTGAGGGGAAAATACTGAGAGGACCAGCCTCTTGTTCTGTGGGTCTCACTGACCAAGTGAGGCTGATGTTAAACAAATAGGAACTACAGTGTATGAGGACCTTACACCAGAAGCACACCAGATGTTGGGAACAGCAGATCATGGATGGAGCTGTCAATGTAACAGTATTTGAATCAGAGACAGAGACAGCAAGCCGTGGAGCTGGATGAACACAGCAGGCCAAGCAGCGTCAGAGGAGCAGGAAAGCTGACGTTTCAGACCTAGACCTTTTTTCTGAAGAAGGGTCTAGGCCCGAAATGCCAACTTTCCTGCTCCTCTGTTGCTGCTTGGCCTGTTGTGTTCATCCAGCTCTATACCTCGTTACCTCAGATTCTCCAGTATCTGCAGTTCCTACTGTCTCTGATCCAAATGAACATTTCAGGTCTGGTGACCCCTACTGCGTTTTTCATAAACTTCGGTAGCCCATCCAGATAGTTAGTACAGGTCAAATGGGCTGAATGGCCTCTGATTCTTAACATTCCAGACAGCGTCCTACCTGGAGCAGGAGGTGAGGATATATCACACAGGGGCATTTAGACATTCAGGGATATCAGCTGTCCACAGCTCTCTCAGGATGTTTCACCTGAGAACAGGAAATAACTGAGTCTTTAGCTAAATTGGAGCCGACCTGCCCAGGTCAGCACCGAGACAGACAGAGCCCAGAGCCAGGGGGAACAATCCCCACATAAACTCCCTCCCCACACACCTCCAAATCCTCAAACGTCTCCTTCAACCTCATTGAGCCGGAAGAACGGCGTTAGCCCAGCTCCCCACTCCTGCTCCCACAGTCATTCCACTTCCTGGAATCCTGGATTTGAAATGCAATGAACCCTTCAGCTTTCAATGTCTGTATCCAGGGGCTGCAATATCGATCGCCCTCATTTGAAAATATGCATGGCTTCCCATTCCCAGCTAACGACCTTCATTAAGGGAGGTGGAGAAGCTATTGACAGGCAACATTCACAACAGCATCAGCATTACACTGCGCCCCCCCACCCCGCGCAATTCCACTAACCCGTTTTAGATTTAGTTTTTAAATTGTTGACAGTGTTTTCTGAAGAAGCAAAGCATCAAAAAACGGAATGAAGCAGAAACTCACCCTAGGACACGGGCTCATCCATGTTCAGGTGCTCTGCCCGAGAGGGAACCTAGGATGGTCCCGTTTGCTCAAAGCTCTACTTCCCAGCTGTAATCACAATTCAGAGCCTGACACAGACACACAGTGACACTCACACACACAGAGACAGTGATACACACACAGACACTCACTCAGACACAGGCACAGTTCGCCAGGCAGCTGCAGTGGTCCTCTCCATCCAGCCCAGAGCCTCCTGGAGATCCCAGTTAGTCCAGCTCAGGCTGTGAGCATCCGTCAACCTCCCGCTGCGGGTTTGAACCGCACACAGCCCTGAGAGAGACAGGAAGGGGGAGGGAGCTCTCGGATACACTGGTGCAGGAGTGATGGTGAGGGGGAAGGAGGACGTTTCACAGCACACTCCCTGAGATCCCAGCGAGCAGGGCTCTGTGGAATAGCACTGTTGGCAGAAAGCAGCTATGAATGAGGTTATTGCTTGGCAGATCTGTATGTGTGAACGTGTGTGGGTGAGAGAGAGCGAGAGCGCGTGTCCGCCAGGACCCGTGTGTCAGTGTGAACGTGTGTAAGTGTGCTTTATGGGAGGGTTTGTAAGTGTGTGCACTTATGTGTGTGTGTGTGCATTTGTGCGTGTACACGTGTGTGTGTGTGTGTCCACGTGCGTTTGAGTTTGTTGGTGTCAGGGTGAATGCTTGGTGAGACACAGAGACAACAGGGAGCACGAATGCAGCAAACCAAATCGGAAAAGGCTGGGAGGTTTTCCCAAAACACACACATCTGGGCGGATCACAGCTTCCAGCTTGTTGCTCAGTGTATTTATAAATAATAGTGACACAGTGTTCCGTGTAGTTAAGAGCTTTCCGCACTGGGAGTGAGAAATCCTTAGCTACTTAAGGGTGTGTTGACTGGTTTTAATTAGACGGTGAGCTGTACCCGAACGTGGCTGTGTGCTGAACGTATTACAAATATTCACATAAATATGTAGCAATATTGGATTTTATCTCATATTGTTTCTCAGATTTCATTGGAAGAGACGCAGGGAATGGTTATGGATATTTGCTTTCATATAATTATCTTTCACACAAGGAACACTCTGTACTGGTTACACTCACACTCACCCTGCTAAGGTTGGAATGAAAGTGTACACGCTCCTGAAGCACGGGCGAGGCAATGGTCTGTTAAACCAGGGACAACATCCTGGGGAGCAATGTTAGACCCCTTGGAATTTGCATTTGATAAATGTCTGTGACATGTGACTCCAGACCCACAACACTGTGGTTGACTCAACTGCCCTGTGGGCAATAACTGGTCCATGATGCCCTCATCCCACGAATGAACAAAGTGGGAAAGAAGTTACCTTTCAATAAGAACTTGCATTGTTCAAACACGTCCAATGCAGCAAGGTGTGGGCCATGCTTTACAGGTGCAAAAAGATAAGAATGATTTGACATTATTGACCTACAGAGTTAACAAAGCGAATGACCCAAAACCTTGTCAGTGAGGTAACATTCATCGAGCATCAAAACCAGTTTCCTAGATCAGTCTGTTAGGGGAACAACTAGGGAATGTGCTATTCTCATTCCGTGCAATGACGTGGGGTTAATTAATGACCTTGTAGCAAAGAAGCTTTTGGGCAAGAGTGATCACATATGGGGATTTCTTTATGTCTGTAAAGAGGATTTCAAATCTCAACAAGGCAAACCACATTTGTATGATGGATAAGTTGGTTTAGATAGTTTAGGAAACTAGATTTAAAAACATTATAAGCAAAGACAAATAGCTGAAGAACTAATTTATGATTTGCAACAATGAAACATTCCCTTAAGGAATGAAAATCCCACAGGAAAAGACATCCAACTGTGTCTAACAGGGGAAGTTGAAGTTTGCATTACATTTAAGGAAAGGACAAATGTTGTCAAAAAGGAAAATAAAATATTTTGAGGATTGGAAGGATTTTAGAATTCAGTGCCGAGAACCAAAAAATTGATAAGAAAGAGAATGTGAGACCAACCAGCAGGTGACATCAAAGCCATTGTGAAAGCATCTATGCCTGTTTGAAATGGAAGAGATCAGTGAGATTATGCATGAGTCCCTTAGAGGCTCAGACTTGAGAAACTATCTTGTGAGTTACAGCGATGGCAGAAACATTAAAATTAATCTCACAAAGCAGAGAGAAAATGTGTCCTCAATTTCCTCTTAGGCTTCTCTTTTTCCCTTAAATCTGTGCACCATGGTTACTGGCCCCTCTGCTGAGACAATAAGTGCATTCCTAAGTCAGTTTATCTTTGCCTCTCAGAATACTGTCCACCCCTATTAGGTCCCCTCTCAATTTTTAAATAAAGGCAAAATACTGTGGATGCCTGAAATCTGCGAAAAATAGAGAAATTGCTGCTGAAAGTCAGTAGTTCTGGCAGCAGCTGTGGAGAGAGAAATAGAATCAACATTTCACAGCTGTTCTTTAGATCTGAAAGGGGCTGTAAAATGATAGTTTTTATACTTATTCTAAACAGCACTATCTCCCAAACCCCTTTCAGTTCTGAAGGAGAAGAGGAATATCCTGCCTCTCAGCCAATTAATATACACCACACACAGCGAGGGCCCCAGCACCAAGCCATGTGGAACCCCACCGGAAACAGATTCCCAGTCACTGGAATCTCCCTATCCCATCATCCTCTGCTTCCTGCCTCTCAGCCAATTTAGGATCCAATATACCATTCTGTCTTGCTTCCGATTGGCTCATACTTTCTTCACCAGTTTGCTGCCAGGGACCTTAACAAAAGCCTCACTAAAGCCCATGTAGACACATCAGATGTATTACCCTCATTAACCCTCCTGTTTACCTCCTCAACAAATATGTCAAAATGGCCTTCCCATAATGATCCCATGCTGACCATCCCTGATTAATCCAGCTCTCTCCAAATGTAGACACATTCTGTCCCTCACAATTCTGTCTCATAACTTCCCCATCACCGAGGTTAGAATGAATGGTCTGGGATTTCCTGGACTATCCCTTCCTCCCCTGTTTAATAATGGGGCAATCTTAATAGTTCCCCTAGTCTTCTGGCACCTCACCTGTGGCTCGAGAGGGTTTGAGAATGACTACCAAAGGGGCTGACAATGAAACCACCATCAGTTGTCATAAAGCCCATCTGGTTCACTCAAAACTTTTACAGAAGGAAATCTGCCATCTTCACCTGGTCTGACCTCCAAATGACTCCAGACCCATGGCAATGTATTTGACTCTTAACTGTTGTCTGAAATGGTCTGGCAAGTCACTCAGGAGCAGTTAGGGATGTGGAATAAAATGTTGCCCACCCAACTAAGCCAACGTCCTGTGAAAGAGCAATGAGAATAAGAGTGGGCAGCGAGCAGGGAGAGGAGGATTGTGCGATATCTCTGGTGACGTTGGTAAGAGCTCTTTCAGTCTCATGGCAGTGGGAACACCTAATTGGACAGATTCAAACATAGAGTTCCAGGAAATGAGCAAAACACACACACACACCAATCATAGAGTCATAAAGCACAGAAACAGACCCTTCGGTCCAACTGGGCCATGTCAACCATAATCCAAAACTAAACTAGTCCCACCGGCCTGCACTTGGCCCATATCCTTCCAAGCATTTCTTATTCATGGACTTATCCAAATGTCCTTTAAACATTGTAACTCTACCCACATCCACCACTTTCTCTGGAAGTTCATTCCACACACAAACCACTCTCTGTGTTAAAAAGTAGCCCTCCATGTCTTTATTAAATCTTTCTCCTCTCACCTTAAGAATATGTCCCCTATCCTTGAAATCCCTAATGCTAAGGAAAGACACTGGCCTTTCACCTTATTTATATCCCTCATGATTTTGTAAACCTCTCAGCATCTTATGCTCCAGGGGAAAAAGGCCCAGTCCATCCAGCTTCTTCTTATAACTCAAACTCTCCATTCCCGGCAACATCTCTTCTGAACCCTCTCCAGATTAACAGTATCCTTCCTATAACAGGGTGGCCAGAACTGGACACAGTATTCCAGAGGAGACGTCAACGAGGTTCTGTACGATCCCAACATCATTTCCCAAATCCTACACTCAAAGGTCTGAGCAATGAAGGCAAGTGTGACAAATACCTTCTTAGCCACCCTGTCTATGTGACGCCAACGTCAAAGAACTCCTCATTCTCTCTGTTCGACAGCACTAACCAAGGCCATAATTTTAATTGGATAAGTCCTTTTTTGTTTGTACGACCAAAATGCAATACCTCACTTTTATCAAAATTAAACTCCATCTGCCACTTATCAGCCCATTGACCCAATTGATCAAGATCTCTTTGTAATTTCAGACAATCTTCTTCATGGTCCACTATACCACCAATTTTAGTATCATCTGCAAACTTACTAACCATGCCTTGTACATTCTCATCTAAATCATTTATATAAATGACAAACAAAAGTGAATCCAACGCTGATCCCTGTGGAACACTGCTGGTAATAATTCTCCACTATCTCTCCCTCTCCTGTCGTTAAGTCAATTTTGTATCCAACTGGCAAGCTCTCCCTGAATCCCATGTGATATAACTTTACTAATTAGTCTACCGTGTGGAACCTTGTCAAAGGCTTTAATAATGTCCAAATAAACAATGTTTACCGCTCTGCCCTCATCAATCTTTTTGGTTATTTCCTCAAAAAACTTCATCAAGTTTGTGAGACATGACTTCCCACACACAAAATCATGCTGATTATCCCTAATCAGTCATTGCCTCTCCAAATGTACAGAAGTTATTTCTTTCAGAATCACCTCCAACAAATTACCTACCCCCAAAGTCAGACTCGCGGGTCTCTAGTTTCCAGGCTTTACCTTCTGTCCCTTCTTAAGCAATGGCATAACATTAGCCAGTTGTCCAGCACTTCACCCATAGTTATAAATGAAGCAAATATATCTGCCGAGGGCCTCGCAATTTCCTCCCTTGCTTCGCACAATGACCTGGACACACTAGATTGATCTCAGCGATTTATCTACTTTTATATTTTCTAAGACCTCGAGCACTTCCTTTCCTGTAATGTGAGCTGTTTTCAAAATATCAGTATCTCCAAGTTCTCTAGCTTCCATTTCTTTCTCTACAGTAAAAACCGACGCAAAATATTTATTTACTAGCTCTCCCGTCTCCTGAGATTCAACGCAAAGTTCACCTCTTTGATCTTTAAGGGGCCCTATTTTGTCTCTAGTTGCTGTCTTGCTCTTTATGTACTTGTAGAATGTTTTTGGATTATCCTTAGTCCTACCTGCCAAGTCTATCACATGTTCCCTCGTTGCCCTCCTGGCCTCCTTCTTATAAATGCTACTACACTGTTGAAACTGCTCTAGAGATTCACTTGGACCAAGTTGCTTATATCTAATATATGGTTCTTTTTCATTCTTGACTAGAGGCTCAACATCTTTATTCATCCATTGTTCCCTAATCCAACCGCCTTACCCTTCACTCTAACAGGAACATAATGCCTCTCCACGGGAAACATCATTTCTGAATCCAGTCTATCTGGCCCGGTTGGAATATGAAATCCCTCAATGAGATCACTCACTTATTCTTTGAACCTCCGATGAATACAGGACCAGTTGAACTCCTCAAACAACAAACCTACCTTCCCAGGAATCATCCTCAGGAACACTTGTTGCATTCTGTCCACAGCAGGGATATTGTTTTAGGTGGGGAGACACAGTCTCAGCAAGTTCATACACAGCTGCTGCAGGACTTCGCTGATCCTGAGTTCAATCCCTCTTTCAATGAAGATCAATATTCCATTTGCCTTCCAAACTGCTGATTGAATTCTTGTTTTCAATAACTGGAGTACATGGATATCCAAGTCCCTTTGAACATCAACATTTCCCAATCTATCCCTGTTTCCATCATACTCTGCCATTCTGTCATTGACAGCTTCACTTTGATCCACATTACAGTGCCTCTGCTGTGTTTATGCCCACTCATTCAACATCAAAATCACAGCAAAGCTTCTTGACATCCTCCTGAACACTCACTATCCCATCTCTCTCTGCACCAGCAAACCGTTCCCTCTGTCATCACTGCAGACGTTAGCTCGATCTCCCTGGGAGTCAACCCAAGGAAAGCGATGGGCCCAGATGGTATCCCTGGCCGAGCACTCAGATCCAACTAGCGGAAGTATTCACCAACAGCTTTAACCTCCCCCTCTACAGGCAAAGTCCCCACCTGCTCCAAGAAGACCACCCTCATCCCCGTACCTAAGAAAACACATGCAGAGTGCCTTAATGACTACTGCCCTGTGGTTCTGAGCTCAATAATTACAAAGTGCTTTGAGAAGCTGGTCATGACCCACATCCAGTCTCCCAGCCTGCCTCGATCCCCCCCAATTTGCCTACAGACGTAACAGGTTTGCAGAGGATGCCATATCCCTAGGCCCTGCACTCGTCCCTGTAACATCTGGATGACAAGGACACCTATCTCAGGCTCCTGTTCATTGAAGGCGGAGCTGTAGTTAACACCATTATCCCCTCCTCCAGACTGATCCCAAAACTCCGACACCTCGGTCTCGGCTCCGCCCTCTGCAACTGGATCCTCAGCTTCCTGACCCACAGACCGCAGTCAGTGAGGATAGGGAACTGCACCCCCTCCACAATAACACTTAACACTGGAGCCCCCCAAGGATGTGTCCTCAGCCCCCTGCTGTGCTCCCTGTACACCCAACCCCCTGCTGTGCTCCCTGTACACACAGCCCCCTGCTGTGCTCCCTGTACACACAGCCCCCTGCTGTGCTCCCTGTACACACAGCCCCCTGCTGTGCTCCCTGTACACACAGCCCTCTGCTGTGCTCCCTGTACACACAGCCCTCTGCTGTGCTCCCTGTACACACAGCCCCCTGCTGTGCTCCCTGTACACACAGCCCCCTGCAGTGCTCCCTGTACACACAGCCCCCTGCCGTGCTCCCTGTACACACAGCCCCCTGCCATGCTCCCTGTACACCCAGCCCCCTGCTGTGCTCCCTGTACACACAGCCCCCTGCTGTGCTCCCTGTACACACAGCCCCCTGCCGTGCTCCCTGTACACCCACGACTGTGTCGCCAAATTCTGAACGAACGGCATTTACAAGTTTGCTGACGACACCATCGCAGTGGAATGGATTTCTAACAACGGAGCATCAAAATGCACAAGGGAGAGAGAGAGCTCGGTGATGTGGTGCGATGAAAACAATCTGTCTCTCCACATCGGCAAAACTAAAGGGCTGACCACTGCCTTCAGAAAGACAGGAGGAAAAAGAACACAGCCCCACCTGCTGCAATGAACTGAGGTTGAGAGGGTGAAGAGCATCAAGTTCCTCAGAGAGTGATGAAAACCAACAACCTGTCCTGGTCTTCCCACGTAGATGCGACAGTCAAGTAGACACTACACTGCCTCTTGTTTCTCAGGTGGCTCAGGAAATTTGGCATGTCCCAAAGGTCCCTCACCAACTTCTACAGATGTACAATTGACAGCATTCCATGCGGGTGCGTAATGGCCTGGTATGCAAATGCTCTGTCCAAGACTGTAAGAAACTACAGAAGGTGGTGTGCAGAGCCCCGACCATCAGAGAAACCAACCTTCCATCCATGGACTCTATTTACACGGCTCACTGCCAAGGA
Source organism: Stegostoma tigrinum (assembly GCF_030684315.1). NCBI lineage: Eukaryota > Metazoa > Chordata > Chondrichthyes > Orectolobiformes > Stegostomatidae > Stegostoma > Stegostoma tigrinum. The sequence goes on from NC_081364.1 coordinate 1,438,562, forward strand.
AAGGCGGCCAACATCATCAAAGACCCATCGCACCCCAGTAATGATCTCCTAAAATCTCTTCCATCAGGCAGAAGATGCACCAGCAGGTTCAGGAACAGCTTCTTCCTGGCCGTTATCAGACTGATGAATGGACTCTAACCTCAAGTAATGTAACCCGCAATGTGGCCTGTCTGCCTCTGAGTCTTTTTGATTTGTACATCCTTTGCTTGCTGTGATCTGCCTGTACTGCTGGTAAACAAAGCTTTTCACTGTATTTCGGTACATCTGGCAATAAAATCAGTCAATCAATCAAAATTAATCAATCAATAGTGTCGAGGGATGTGCATATTTGATGAGTTAACCATGAGAAAAACCAAGCTGCTGGGATAGTGTAGCTGTTTGGGTCTGGGTGGGATGCTCATTGGAAGGTCATTGTGGAGTCGATGGGCTGAATTCCACACTGCAGAGATTCCATGTTTTGACCTTCTGGGAATCCAAATACACTACATCCACTGGTTTGTTCCAAATCTATTCTCTCCTTAAAAAAAACTCTGCTAAATTTCTTTGCTAAGTTTCCCTTTCAGAAATCCACACTGCTGGTATTTTACACAAGCCCTGTTATGCACATCCTTCACAATAGTCTTGAGTATTCTCCATTTCACTGACATTCTAAGAATGATGTGCAAAGGACTGAGACGTACATCTGCAGAAACTCAGAGATCCAGTGCGACAGCACATTAATTTCCAAACGCAACTGTTTTTCCAGGTTTTTCCCACTCTGGGAAGGAAGGTGTAATCAAAGCGAGAGATGATGTGAGCAGCTAGAGAAAACTGGCTTGTCATTCCTGAAAAGAAAGACCTGAGAGCGAGATCACTGAGGTCAAGGAATACACAAACCAGGAAAGGAAGGTGATTGTGTGCCACTGGCAGAATTCCCAAAGGCACACTTTGCTGTGTGACCCTGTCACCAAGGCTCTTTCATAGACAATCAGTTCCCAACATGTCACCAGCCTGGCATCATGTATTCAGTCAAAATGTAACATCTTAAAGCTCGGTTTTCATAGTCAACATCTTAATACCTCTGTAAAGACTTCCAGCCCCTACACCCCCTCCCTATCTCTGTAACCTCCTCCAGCCCCTACACCCCCTCCCTATCATTGTAAACATCTCCACCCCTACACTGCTCCCTATCTCTGTAAACACCTCCAGTCCCTACATCCCCTCCCTATCTCTGTAACCTCCTCCAGCCCATACACCCCCTCCCTATCTCTGTAACCCTCTGCAGCCCCTACACCCCCTCCCTATCTCTGTAACCTCCTCCAGCCCATACACCCCACCCCCTATCTCTGTAACCCTCTGCAGCCCCTACACCCCCTCCCTATCTCTGAAACCCCTTCCAGCCCATACACCCACTCCCTATCTCTGTAACCTCCTCCAGCCCCTACACCCACCTCCCTATCTCTGTAACCGCCTCCAGCCCATACACCCACCTCCCTATCTCTGTCACCTCCTCCATTCCCTACCCCCCTCCCTATCTCTGTAACACCCTCCAGCCCCTAAACGCCCTGCCTATCTCTGTAACCTCCTCCAGCCCATACACCCCCTCCCTATCTCTGTAACCTCCTCCAGCCCATACACCCCCTCCCTATCTCTGTAACCCTCTGCAGCCCCTACACCCCCTCCCTATCTCTGTAACCTCCTCCAGCCCATACACCCCACCCCCTATCTCTGTAACCCTCTGCAGCCCCTACACCCCCTCCCTACCTCTGTAACCCTCTCCAGCCCATACACCCACTTCCTATCTCTGTAACCTTCTCCAGCCCCTACACCCACCTCCCTATCTCTGTAACCGCCTCCAGCCCATACACCCACCTCCCTATCTCTGTCACCTCCTCCATCCCCTACCCCCTCCCTATCTCTGTAACACCCTCCAGCCCCTAAACGCCCTCCCTATCTCTGTAACCTCCTCCAGCCCATACACCCCCTCCCTATCTCTGTCACCTCCTCCATCCCCTACCCCCCTCCATATCTCTGTAACCCCCTCCAGCCCCTACACCCCCTCCCTATCTCTGTAACCTCCTCCAGCCCATACACCCCCTCCCTATCTCTGTAACACCCTCCAGCCCATACACCCACTCCCTATCTCTGCAACCCCCTCCAGCCCCTACACCGCCTACCTATCTCTGTAACCTCCTCCAGCCCCGACACGCACCTCCCTATCTCTGTAACTGCCTCCAGCCCATACACCCACCTCCCTATCTCTGTCACCTCCTCCAGCCCCTACCACCTCCCTATCTCCGTAACCTCCTCCAGTCCCTACACCCCCTCCCTATCTCTGTAACCCTCTCCAGCCCCTGCATCCCCTCCCTATCTCTGTAACCCTCTCCAGCCCCTACATCCCCTCCCTATCTCTGTAACCCTCTCCAGCCCCTACACCCCCTCCCTATCTCTGTCACCCCCTCCCGCCCCTACACCCCCTCCCTATCTCTGTCACCCCCTCCCGCCCCTCCACCCCCTCCCTATCTCTGTAAACCCCTCCAGCCCCTACACCCCCTCCCTATGTCTGTAACCCCCTCCAGCCCCTACACCCCCTCCCTATCTCTGTAACCCTCTCCAGCCCCTACATCCCCTCCCTATCTCTGTAACCCTCTCCAGCCCCTACACCCCCTCCCTATCTCTGTCCCCCCTCCTGCCCCTACACCCCCTCCCTATCTTTGTAACCCTCTCCAGCCCCTACACCCACTCCCTTTCTCTGTAGCCCCCTCCAGCCCCTACTCGCCCACCCCATCCCTGTCACCCCCTCCAGCCCCTACACCCCCTCCCTATCTCTGTAGCCTCCTCCAGCACCTACACCCCCTCCCCATCTCTGTAGCCTCCTCCAGCCCCTACACCCCCTCCCTATCTCTGTCACCCCCTCCCACCCCTACACCCCCTCCCTATCTCTGTAGCCTCCTCCAGCCCCTACACCCCCTCCCCATCTCTGTCACCCCCTCCTGCCCCTACACACTGCAGGTGCTGAGATGTTGTGTATTGCAGGTCGTGGATCTTGTTCAATATTTAGTCAGGGTCCCAGACTGAAAGGAGATTCTGACCTGTAGCCTCCCTCTCTCTCTCGTTATTCTTCCAGTTTGTGTTGGCGTTGAGGAGCACAGGGATAAATGTTGAGTTTTTATAAGTCTCGAGGTTTAGTCAATGTACCATCCCTGAAGCAAAGATTCGGACCTGACTGAGCGCTGTATTGTTGCTGGTGCTGACATTCAGTGAGATTTTAAACTGATTCCTTTTGTCAGCCGAACGAGGGGATCCTCCACACTCGGTTTCATATGAGAGCAGGGTCGTTCTGCTCAGTCTCCTAGCTAATTCTATGCATCCAACAACATTATGTTATCTTTATTTGGTCCCAGTGCTGATTGTGGGATCTTGCTGTGCACATTGGCTGCTGAGTTTTCTGTGAAGTGCTTGCAGCTACCCTGTGACTGTGTGAGATCTGTGTGGAGGATCAATCCGTCTGAGTTGAGTAGAGCGAAGGTTAAGTGCTCAGTGGCAGCTCCCTCCCCTGTGCTGAATCCTAATGAGTGCACCGAATCCTGGGGAGCAGATTCAGAAACGATACCAACACTTCTAGCCTCTTGCTCAGCTGAAGAGGGATTTGTGGATAACCTGGGTAATTACAGAAGAGTGATAATGGGAACTGCAGATGCTGTAGAATCCAAGATAATAAAGTGTGGAGCTGGATGAACACAGCAGGCCGAGCAGCATCTCAGGAGCACAAAAGCTGATGTTTCGGGCCTAGACCCTTCAGCAGAGAGGGGGATGGGGTGAGGGTTATGGAATAAATAGGGAGAGAGGGGGAGGCGGACTGAAGATGGAGAGAAAAGAAGATAGGTGGAGAGGAGAGTATAGGTGGGGAGGTAGGGAGGGGATAGGTCAGTCCAGGGAAGATGGACAGGTCGAGGTGGGATGAGGTTAGTAGGTAGGAGATGGAGGTGCGGCTTGAGATGGGAGGAAGGAATGGGTGAGAGGAAGAACAGGTTAGGGAGGCAGGGACGTGCTGGGCTGGTTTTGGGATGCAGTGGGTGGAGGGGAAGAGCTGGGCTGGTTGTGTGGTGCAGTGGGGGGAGGGGACGAACTGGGCTGGTTTTGGGATGCGGTGGGGGAAGGGGAGATTTTGAAGCTGGTGAAGTCCACATTGATACCATTGGGCTGCAGGGTTCCCAAGCGGAATATGAGTTGCTGTTCCTGCAACCTTCAGGTGGCATCATTGTGGCACTGCAGGAGGCCCAGGATGGGCATGTCATCTAAAGAATGGGAGGGGGAGTGGAAATGGTTCGCGACTGGGAGATGCAGTTGTTTGTTGTCATCCCAAAACCAGTCTAGTTTGTCCCCTCCCCCCACTGCATCCCAAAACCAGCCCAGCTCATCCCTGCCTCCCTAACCTGTTCTTCCTCTCACCCATCCCTTCCTCCCACCTCAAGCTGCACCTCCATTTCCTACCTACTAACCTCATCCCACCTCCTTAACCTGTCCGTCTTCCCCGGACTGACCTATCCCCTCCCTACCTCCCCACCTATACTCTCCTCTCCACCTATCTTCTTTTCTCTCCATCTTCAGTCCGCATCCCCCTCTCTTCCTATTTATTCCAGAAGCCTCACCCCATCCCCCTCTCTGATGAAGTGTCTAGGCCCGAAACGTCAGCTTTTGTGCTCCTGAGATGCTGCTTGGCCTGCTGTGTTCATCCAGCTCCACACTTTGTTATCTTAATTACAGAAGAGCCAAACTTGCTGTTCCATAGCACCGTTCACACCCACCAACACCAGAGAGTGAAGTGTCACTCCCCAATGAAATGCATCCGCGGGTGTAATGTCAGAAAGTCAGCAGCAGTTTCATGCACAGAACTATCCTGCGGCAAATTATTGTCACTTGTATTTGTGCGAATACAATGAGATGTATATAAATGCCATAGCCCAGCACCAATTTAACTACAGAAAGCATAAAAAGGTCATTCGCTGAGGTCATCACAGCGCCGGGGACCCGGGTTCGCTCCCACCCTCAGGTCTGTGTGGGTTTCCTCCGACAGCCCAAAACTGTGCAGGTTGGGGTGGATTGGCCGTGGGGAATTGGGAGGTGTAGATCAGGCGGCATGCTCTGAGGTTCGATAAGGATTTATTGGGCCAAAGGGCCTCTTTCCACACTGTAGGGATTCTACGATTCGAAATAATTGAAAGTTAAGACAAAGTTCACCATTTCTTACCTCCGCAGCTCCTGTGTTTAGGAAGAAGCTACAGACGCTGTTGCTGTAGCCAACTCAGGACAACAAGATCAAAGGCATGAGATTGTGATCGGCTGAACTTGCCAATTGTATAAAATCCCTCTGTACAGCACCCCCTCGGTACTCCATCCCCTCGGTACTACACCCCCTCTGTACCACACTCCCTCTGTGCTACAGTCCCTCGGTACTCCATCCCCTCGGTACTACACTCCCTCTGTACTACACTCCCTCAGTACCACACTCCCTCTGTGCTACAGTCCCTCTGTACTACACTCCCTCTGTACTACACTCCCTCTGTACTACACCCCCTCGGTACTACACTCCCTCTGTACTACACTCCCTCTGTACTACACCCCCTCTGTACTACACTCCCTCTGTACTACACTCCCTCTGCACTACAGTCCCTTTGTACTACACCCCCTCTGTACTACACTCCCTCTGTATTACACCCCCTCTGTACTACACTCCCTCTGCACTACAGTCCCTTTGTACTACACCCCCTCTGTTCTACACTCCCTCTGTACTACACTCCCTCTGCACTACAGTCCCTTTGTACTACACCCCCTCTGTTCTACACTCCCTCTGTACTGCACTCCCTTTGTACTACACCCCCTCTGTTCTACACTCCCTCTGTACTACACTCCCTCTGTACAGCACCCCCTCAGTACTACACCCCCTCTGTACTACACTCCCTCTGTTACTACACCCCCTCTGTTACTACACTCCCTCTGTACTACACCCCCTCTGTACTACACTCCCTCTGTTACTACACCCCCTCTGTTACTACACTCCCTCTGTATTACACCCCCTCTGTACTACACTCCCTCAGTACTACACTCCCTCAGTACTACACTCCCTCTGTACAGCCCCCCCTCGGTACTGCACTCCCTCTGTTACTACATTTCCTCTGTACTACACTCCCTCAGTACTACACTCCCTCTGTACAGCCCCCCCTCGGTACTGCACTCCCTCTGTACTGCACTCCCTCTGTACTACACTCCCTCAGTTCTACCCTCCCTCTGTACTACAGTCCCTCTGACTGCACTCTCTCAGTACAGCACTCCGTCTGTACTATACGCCCTCAGAACTGCACTCCCTCTATACCACACCCCCTGAGTAATACACTCCCTCTGTACTACACTCCCTCGGTATTACACCCCCTCTGTAGTGCACTCCCTCTGTACTACACTCCCTCAGAACTTCACTCCCTCGGTACTACACTCCCTCTTTATTACAGTCCTCTGTACTACAGTCCCTCTGACTGCACTCTCTCAGTACAGCACTCCCTCTGTACTATACGCCCTCAGAACTGCACTCCCTCTATACCACACCCCCTGAGTAATACACTCCCTCTGTATGGTGCTCCCTCAGTGCTGCACACCTTGAGTGCTGCACTCCCTCAGTACTACACTCCCTTAGTACTCCACTCCTTTAGTACTACACTCCCTCAGTATCTCTAGTATATATTAGAGAGAATAGCAGGTCTCGTGTATGTTGTATAGAACAGCAGTACATATGTGTAGGTTAGATGGGCTTGAGATCGGTATGATAGGTCGGCACAACATCGAGGGCCGAAGGGCCTGTACTGTGCTGTAATGTTCTATGTTCTATGTTCTATGTTTCTTCACGAGAATAGGAGTCATTGTGCATCTTATAGAAAAAACAATAACCATCTATATTGTGGAGAATAGCTGCTCTGTGTGTATTCTCGGGAACATCAGTCCCTGTGTATATTATAGAGAATCGCAGTCCCTGTGTATATTATTGAGAATAGCTGTCGCTGTGTATATTATCGACATTAGCAGGGCCTACGTATGTCATAGAGAAAAGCATTCCTTGTGTCTTTTCTAGAGAACAGCAGCCCCTGTCGAAACAGTAGAGTATGGCAATCACTCTGTATATTATAGAGATTGTAAGGCGGGTCAATGGCTCAGTGGTTAGCACTGCAGCCTCACAGCGCCAGGGGCACGGGTTCGATTCCAGCCTTGGTTGACTGCCTGTGTGGAGTTTGCACATTTTCCCCGTGTCTGCGTGGGTTTCCTCCGGATGCTCCGGTTTCCTCCCACAGTCCAAAGATGTGCAGGCTAGGTGGATCGGCCATGCTAAATTGCCCGTAGTGTTCAGGAGTGTGTGGGTTATAGGGGGATGGGGATGGGTCTGGGTGGGATGCTCCAAGAGGCAGTGTGGACTTGTTGGGCCGAAGGACCTGTTTCCACGCTGTAGGGAATCTAGTCTAATAGCAGCCCCTCTGTATATTCGTGAAACCAAGAATGCCTCTGTATGCTATAGGGAGCAGAGTCCCTGTGTACATTGTAGAGAATAGCTGTGCCTGAACAAGATCAAAGAAAATTACAGCACAGGAACAGGCCCTTCGGCCCTCCAAGCCTGCACTGATCCAGATCCTCTATCTAACCCTGTCTAAACCTGTTGCCTATTTTCCAAGGATCTGTATCCCTCTGCTCCCGGCCCATTCACGTATCTGTCTAGATACATCTTAAATGACACTATTGTGCCCGCCTCTACCACCTCCGCTGGCAACACGTTCCAGGCACACAGCATCCTCTGTGTAAAGAACTTTCCACGCATATCTCCCTTAAATTTTTCCCCTCTCACGCTGAAATTGTGACCCCTAGTAATTGAGACCCCCACTCTGCCTGTGTATATTATACACAACAGTACTCCCTGTGTATAACCTAGAGAGCTGCAGTCCTTCTGTGTAATATTGAAAATAACAGCCCCTGTGTATATTATAGGGAATAGCAGCCCCTGTGCGTATTGTAGAGAACAGCAATCACTGCGTATATTGTGGAGAACATTAGTCCCTGTATATCTTGTGGAGAATGGCAGCCATTCTTAAAGTTTTCAAGAAATCTGTAGCTTGGGATGTGGATGAGGTTTAGGTTAGATTTCCTACAGAGTGGGAACAGGCCCTTCGGCCCAACAGTCCACACTGCCCCCTGGAGCATCCCACCCAGACCTATCCCCCTATAACCCACACACCCCTGAACACTACGGGCAATTTAGCATGGCCAATCCACCGAGTCAGCCCATCTTTGGGCTGTGGGAGGAAACCGGAGCACCCGGAGGAAACCCACGCAGACACGGGGAGAATGTGCAAACTCCGCACAGAGAGTTACCTGAGGCTGGAATCGAGCCCGGGTCCCTGGCACTGTGAGGCTGCAGTGCTAACCACTGAGCCACCGTGCCGCTCCAACCACTGAGCCACCGTGCCACCCTAAGACTTGCTCTCGGAGCTGGTGTGTTTGATTGCAGACATTTCGTCACCCTGCTAGGTAACATCGTCAGTGTGCCTCTGGTGAACTGTTGGTGTTATGTCCCACTTGTTAATATTTGCCTGGTTCAGTTAGTGTGATTGGTATGAATTCCGGTTCTGTTTCTCAGTGGTTTGTACACAGGGTCTAACTCAATGTCTTTGTTGGTGGAATTCCAGGCCTCCAGGAATTCCCTGGCGTGTCTCTGTTTGGTTTGTGCAATTATAGCTGTATTGTCCCAGTCAAATTTGAGTCTCTCATTGTCCGTGTGTAGTGAGACAAGTGAGAATTGGTCGCGTCTCTTGGTGAGTGGTTGCTGCCCATGCATCCATATTGTCAGTTTTCTTCCAGTTTGGCCAATGTAGTGTTTCTCACAGCCCCTGCACGGTATTTTGTATCTTACACCGGTTTCCCTGGTTGTGGGCATGGGGTCCTTTACATTTGTGAGTAGCTGACGCAGGGTGGTTGTTGGTTTGTGGGCTACTCTGATACCTCAGGGTCTGAGTAGTCTGTGGCCACCTCTGAAATGTCTCTGATGTACAGTCAGGTGATTGGTGAGTCTCGTCGTGTTGTGCATCTGTCTCAGAGGTAACAGCGGATCATGGAAGACTCCATTAGGGTGCTCCTGTTCTGCTTTGTGCAGTTCTGGGTTGCTGCAGTGTGTTGTGTCCCATTTTAATAGTGTCCTGCCGCAGCTCCCTTTGTGGGCGTTGGGGTGGTTGCAAGTGGAATTAAGTGTCTGGCCCATATGTGTGGCCGTCTTTCAGACTTGTCTCCATAATCCTGACTATATCATGCTTGTCTTCATCTATTTAATTCTTTCATGTCACTGCAAATACTTTGTGTATTAAGGCACCAAGCCCCTTGAGACTCATCTTTTCGAACATTTGTCCCATCCCCATTATTTCTCTCTGTTGCCATGTTTGATCCAGGCTCTTAACTCCGCTGCCTATCATTTCTCACAATTCCTCTTTCTGTTTTTTGCTCTTGCCCTTGTTTTCTGACCCTTGCAGAGGATCACACTCCCCTGCTGCTCTAGTTTAAACCGCTCTTGCAAATGCACCCCAGGATGTCAGTCCCAATTCTGGTGAGGCCAGTCCAGTTTTCATCCATCTCCCCTCCCCCAGAACCAGTCTCAACAACACACCAACCCTAGCTCCCCCCCACCCCCAGCGCTATCTCTTCATCCACATGCTGGAACACAAGATTGTAAAATAATAAAGCATTCTGCTAGCATCCACATCAGGAGGGAACTTTAATCATTGCTATCCCTTGGGTAAAACAGGCTGCGTTTGCAAAGACAAGATAATATCACAGAGACACAGTTCCTGAGATTCAGCACAATATAATCAGGTTAAACCCAGTGTAACCTGGCTCTTGTTGGAATGAAGTAAGACAGGGGCATTTCAAATAAAAACATGAGTGACATTTACAACTTGGAACAAAGCCTGTTTGACCCTACAAAATAATAAAATGTTAGGCTGGATGAACACAGCAGGCCCAGCAGCATCTCAGGAGCACAAAAGCTGACGTTTCGGGCCCAGGATGAAGGGTCTAGGCCCGAAACGTCAGCTTTTGTGCTCCTGAGATGCTGCTGGGCCTGCTGTGTTCATCCAGCCTCACATTTTATTATCTCGGATTCTCCAGCATCTGCAGTTCCCATTATCACTGACCCTACAAAATGTTCGCCTTTACTTGTGGAATAGAACATAGAACATAGAACATTACAGCACAGTACTGGCCCTTCGGCCCTCGATGTTGTGCCGGCCTGTCATACCGATCTCAAGCCCATCTAACCTACACTATTCCATATACGTCCATATGCTTATCCAATGACGACTTAAATGTACCTAAAGTTGGCAAATCTACCACCGTTGCAGGCAAAGCGTTCCATTCCCTTACTACTCTCTGAGTAAAGAAACCACCTCTGACATCTGTCCTATATCTTTCACCCCTCAATTTAAAGCTATGGCCCCTTGTGCTCGCCGTCACCATCCTAGGAAAAAGGCTCTCCCTATCCACCCTATCTAACCCTCTGATTATTTTATATGTTTCAATTAAGTCACCTCTCAACCTACTTCTTTCTAATGAAAACAGCCTCAAGTCCCTCAGCCTTTCCTCGTAAGGCCTTCCCTCCATACCAGGCAACATCCTAGTAAATCTCCTCTGCACCCTTTCCAAAGCTTCCACATCCTTCTTATAATGCGGTGACCAGAACTGTACGCAATACTCCAAGTGCGGCTGCACCAGAGTTTTGTGCAGCTGCAGCATAACCTCTTGGTTCCGCAACTCGATCCCTCTATTAATAAAAGCTAAAACACTGTATGCCTTCTTAACAGCCCTGTCAACCTGGGTGGCAACTTTCAAGGATCTGTGTACATGGACACCGAGATCTCTCTGCTCATCTACACTACCGAGAATCTTACCATTAGCCCTGTACTTTGCCTTCTGGTTACTCCTACCAAAGTGCATCACCTCACACTTGTCCGCATTAAACTCCATTTGCCACCTCTCAGCCCAGCTCTGCAGCTTATCTATGCCTCTCTGCAACCTACAGCAACCTTCACTATCCACAACTCCACCAACCTTAGTGTCGTCTGCAAATTTACTAACCCATCCTTCTATGCCCTCATCCAAGTCATTTATAAAAATGACAAACAGCAGAGGACCCAACACCGACCCTTGCGGTACACCACTAGTAACTGGTTTCCAGGATGAACATTCCCCATCAACTACCACCCACTGTCTTCTTTCAGCAAGCCAATTTCCGATCCAAACTGCTATATCTCCCACAATTCCATTCCTCCACATTTTGTACAATAGCCTTCTGTGGGGAACCTTATCGAACGCCTTGCTGAAATCCATATCCATATATAAAGAACCCTCCTCACACAGAGGGAAGGAGAAATGCCCGTCAATTTCACCAGCCCTGCGATAAAACAGCCATGTGTAGCCAGAACTACTGGAATGTTCAGAACTGAGACTGACATCTTTTGGTAGTTAAACTCTATCTAAGCTGACTCTCATCGGATTGAAGTAAGACGGTGAGGTGAGAGTGGCAGCCCTTGACAACAAGGCTACATTCAACCGAGTGTGGCATCAAGGATCCCTGGCAAATCTGGAACCAGTGGGTATCAGGGCCAAACTCTCTGGTCTGATGCTGCTGGGCCTACTGTGTTCATCCAGCTCCACACTTTGTTATCTCGGATTCTCCAGCATCTGCAGTTCCCATTACCTCCAAATGCTCTGCTGGTTGGAGTCATACCTGACACACAGGAAGATGGTCGTGACTGTGGGAGGTCAATCATCTCAGCTCCAGGACATCTCTGCAGGAGTTCCTCAGGGTAGTGACCAAAGCCCAACCATCTCCAGCTGCTTCATCAACGACCTTCCCTCCATCATAAGGTCAGAAGTGGGGATGTTCGTTGATGATTGTACAGTGTTCAGCACCGTTCGCAACTGAAATAAATGTAACAAGCTCTGGACAATATCCAGGCTTGGGCTGACAAGTGACACTCACACCACACAAATGCCAGGCTATGACCATCACCAATAAGACAGAATGTAACATTATCCCTGTGGCATTTGATGGTGTAACCATCACTGAATCACTCACAATCAACATGCTGGCGATTATCAATGACCAGAAACTCAACTGGACTCCCCACATGAACATAGTGGCTACTAGAGCAGGACAGAGCCTGGGAATACTGCGGTGAGTAACTCACCTCCTGACTCCCCAAAGCCTGTGCACCATCTACAAGGCACAAGTCAGGAGTGTGAGGGAATACTCCCCACTTGCCTGGATGGATGCAGCTCCAACAACACTCGGAAGCTTGACACCATCCAGGACAAAGCAGCCGCTTGATTGGCACCACATCCACAAACATCCCACTCCCTCCACCACCGACGCTCAGTAGCAGCAGTGTGTACTATCTACAAGATGCACTGTAGAAATTCACCAAAGATCCTCAGGCAGCACCTTCCAAACCCACGACCACTTCTACCTAGAAGAACAAGGGCAGCAGATACATGGGAACACCACCCCCTGCAAGTTCCCCTCCAAGTCACTCCCCATCCTGACTTGGAAATATATCACCGTTCCTTCACTGTCGCTGGATCAGCATCCTGGAATTCCCTCCCTAAGGGCATTGTGGGTCAACCCACAGCACATGGACTGCAGCAGTTCAAGAAGGCAGCTCACGGCCACCTTCTCAAGGATCTGGGAATAAAATGCTGGCCAGCCGGCAACGCCCACATCCCACAAGTAAATTTTAAAAAATAACAAAGGTAACGGAGGAAATTCTCGGCAATTAACTCTGATTTCTCTTCACAGATGCTGCCAGGTCTCCTGAGCTTTTCCAGCAAATTCTCTTTTTGCTTCTGATTTACGGCATCCACAGATCTTTCAGTTTTTATTTGGTCACAAATTCAAGACTGTCAGCAATAGAGCTAGGAGTGAGATAGGGAGAAACTTCTTTACTCAGAGAGTCATTAGGATTTGAAATGCTCTGCCTGGGAGTCGGGGAGGCGGATTCTATAGGAGGTTTCTAGAGAAAGCTGGGCGTATTTTGGAAAGGGATGAACTTACAGAGATTGGGCTGGAGAGTGGGGCTAGCTGGGTTGCTCTTCTGGGACCTAGCACTGACAAAATGGGTTGGAATGGCTTCCTTCTGTGCTGTAAAATTCTATGATTCTGAGAAAGAGCCAGGGCCCCATCCTGCTGTACTCATGACAGCGACTAACTGAAAGCAGCAGCAGACTGTCCCGCACCTTTTTATTCCTTTTGATGTTGGAGGCAATTTGGAATGCAACTGAGGCCATGACAGGCAATTTATTAGTGTAAATGTGTCTTCTTTTTATTGCTTTTCACAGGACCTTGCTGTGTACAAATGCCTTCTATGTTTACCCACAGAAGAATGACTGCCATTAAACCCGAGAAACTAGCTGTGAGCTCCTTGGGGATCAGGAAGGACCCCCCTCTCAATGGTGAGACCCTGGGCTCCAAGCAACAGGTGGAAATCAGCTCATTCTCTGATTTGTAGCAGGCTGATCAATATTTAATGATAAATACAGGAAATACGCACTGATTCTTTCTAATTTGCTGTTGAATATTAATGTTGCTGACAGACCCCATTTAGCCAGGTACAGGGAGCAACACAAAGAGAAATTTGGGGATGGATGGCATTTTAGCAGCTTTAGTGATGAGCCTCAATGGGAGAGTCGATACTTTGGATCTAAAGCCTCTTTATCACATCTGTTAGTTTTCATCCATCTCACAACTGTGAAACGAAAACCAAAGAACTGAGGATGCTGGAAATCTGAAACTAAAAACGGAAATTTGAAGGCGTTACCTACATTAAACTGTAGGTGGTAAAGGGGCTCTAGCTGCAGTGCCTCTGGGTATGGAGCATAGGCCTTCGAGCGGTGGTTATGGATGAGTCCTGCACAAAGAGACAAGGAGAAGGAATTTTCACGGCAACCTTGTTTTGAAGGAGCACCTTCTCCTGTCTGTAACTCACAGGAAGACCTGAAACCTCTGTGATACGGGAGATAACACACCATTCGCTGGGAGTTCAGTATGACTGCTCCATTTAAACTAATGGGGCTGGAATCTCATTGTAGCTTATACAATAAAGGAAAGTTTGCATTCTACAAATAGCGGTCTACAAATAGCAGCAGAACTGACTGGATATTCAGATTATGTTCTCTCACCCTAACAGCATTGTGGGTCTATCTGTACCGTATGGGCTGCAGCAGTTCAAGGAGGCAGCTCACCCCCACCTTCTCAAGGGGCAACCAGGCACAGGTAAAAAACGCTGGGCCCAACCAGTGATGCCCACAACCCACAAGTGAATTTTAAAGTTATTAACGGTTTTCTCCAGGTTATAGCAAAGTTTTACAGCTGTGACAGAAACAGAAACTGCTGGAGAAACTCAGCAGGTCTGGCAGCATCTGTGGAGAGAAAGCAGAGACAATATCTCGGGAATTCTGAAGAAAAATCATTGGACCCAAAATATCTCTCCACAGATGCTGCCAGACCTGCTGAGTTTCTCCAGCAGTTTCTGTTTCTGTCACAGCTGTAAAACTTTGCTATAACCTGGTACAGATAGACCCACAATGCTGTTCGGGTGAGAGAACATAATCTGAATATCCAGTCAGTTCTGCTATAACACATGTTGGCTTTAACATGATTCAAGAACTTAGACCGCTATTTGTAGAATGCAAACTTTCCTTTATTGTATAAGCTACAATGAGATTCCAGCCCCATTAGTTTAAATGGAGCAGTCATACCGAACTCCCAGCGAATGGTGTGTTATCTCCCGTATCACAGAGGTTTCAGGTCTTCCTGTGAGTTACAGACAGGAGAAGGTGCTCCTTTAAAACAAGGTTGCCGTGAAAATCCCTTCTCCTTGTCTCTTTGTGCAGGACTCATCCATAACCACCGCTCGAAGGTCTATGCTCCATACCCAGAGGCACTGCAGCTAGAGCCCCTTTACCACCTACAGTTTAATGTAGGTAACGCCTTCACTCTCCTGGCCTCCTGGTCCCGGTACAGCAATCCTGCCATCACTAGCGGCAATGGCCTGGTGGTGTTATTGTTGAACTGTAATCCAGACACCCAGGTAATGCTCAGGGGCCCAGGTTCGGATCCTGCCACAGCAGTCGTTGGAATTTGAATTCAATAAAAATATTTGGAATTAAGAATCCAATGTTGACTGCGATTGATTGTTGGGGGAAAAACCCATCTGGTTCACTAATGTCCTTTAGGGAAGGAAATTGCCATCCATACCTGGTCTGGCCTACAAGTGACTCCAGACCCACAGCAATGTGGTTGACTCTGAACTGCCCTCTGGGCCATTAGGGATGGGCAATAAAAGCTGGCCTTAGCCAGCGACACCCACATCCTGTGAATGAAGAAAAGGAAAACCATCCTGTGTATGAAGTGGACAAGCTGGCCTTTGTGGAAAGGAGTCTCAAACGTCTTCCACTCTCTGCGTCTGAAATTGTTTCCCTCCTGAAGGGTCTCTGCATTTGTTTAGACTCTGTCCCCCGTTGGAGCAGGCTTGCCCAATCAGAGCAGACAGCTTCTCTCTCTTCATCCCATCAGTTCCTCTTAATGTCTTGAAAGACTCAATGAAATTGCTGCGTAATGTTCTAAATTCCAAGGGATGCATCACTGGTTTGTATAATCCCAACTCTTAATTAACCCCTTGAGTGCCAGGTATCATTCTGGTGAATCCACACACTGCCTGAGCTTGACATGTCCTTCTTGAGGCACAGTGCCCCAGTTTTGAACCCAGGGGCTCAAAATGAGCTCTGTTAATTTTGTTTTTTATTTACATCTGGACGTGTTATCACACACAACAAAATGACTTTCCCACCACCAAATCATTGAGACTTTCTTTCTGTGATTTTTCAAACAATTAACCAGTAACCACCTGTGCAGCCAATGAGAAGTTTACCAGCAAAGCCCGCCATGGGCAATGTGAACTGTCTAAAGTGTTGGGGAGGTAGGGAGAGCAAAAAGGGACTAAATTCAAATGGAATTAGGGAGGAAGAAAATACTTAACCTCCCCATGATGCCTGTCTCCCTCTGAAGGTGTAGGGAGCATCAATGGACACTGTGTGCTCCCCCTCCAAAGACACCTGGGCTCAAGCATATCTGCAGGGGAGGGCCAGGCAGTCAACAGAGACAATCCCCTCCATGCCCCGCTTCCTGGACCTGTTTACAGCCAGACTGGCCAAGCCCTGGAGCAGGCCCATGAGGAGATCCTCCAGTCTGCCTGCTCCACTCTGCACCCAGTGCCCAAAGATCAGGAACATGGAGCTGAAGTGCAACAAAAAACATAACAGATGGCTTTCTAGTAACCAAAAAGAGTTCAATCACCCACAACCAATACACGCATTGTCCACAG
>NC_081364.1:1460000-1480000 GCF_030684315.1 Stegostoma tigrinum
GATGGAGGTGTGGCTTGGGGTGGGAGGAAGGGATGGGTGAGAGGAAGAACAGGTTAGGGAGGCAGAGACAGGTTGGACTGGTTTTGGGATGCAGTGGATGGAGGGGACGAACTGGGCTGGTTTTGGGATGTGGTGGGGGAAGGGGAGATTTTGAAGCTGGTGAAGTCTACATTGCTACCATTGGGCTGCAGGGTTCCATTTCAAGCCCACCGACTCCCACAGCTACCTAGAATACGCCTCCTCCCACCCACCCTCCTGCAAAAATTCCATCCCCTATTCCCAATTCCTCCGCCTCCGCCGCATCTGCTCCCACGATAAGACATTCCACTTCCGCACATCAGATGTCCAAGTTCTTCAAGGACCACAACTTTCCCCCCACAGTGGTCGAGAACGCTCTTGACCGCATCTCCCGCATTTCCCGCAACACATCCGTCAAACCCCGCCCCCGCCACAACCGCCCAAAGAGGATCCCCTTCGTTCTCACACACCACCCCACCAACCTCTGGATACAACGCATCATCCTCTGACACTTCCGCCATCTACAATCCGACCCCACCACCCAAGACATTTTTCCATCCCCACCCTTGTCTGCTTTCAGGAGAGACCACTCTCTCTGTGACTCCCGTGTTCGCTCCACACTGCCCTCCAACCCCACCACACCCGGCACCTTCCCCTGCAACCGCAGGAAATGCTACACTTGCCCCCACACCTCCTCCCTCACCCCCATCCCAGGCCCCAAGATGACTTCCCATATTAACCAGAGGTTCACCTGCACATCTGCCAATGTGGTATACTGTATCCATTGTACCCGGTGTGGCTTACACTACATTGGGGATACCAAGCGGAGGCTTGGGGATCGCTTTGCAGAACACCTCCGCTCGGTTTGCAATAAACAACTGCACCTCCCAGTCGCAAACCATTTTCACTACCCCTCCCATTTTTAGATGGCATGTCCGTCATGGGCCTCCTGCACTGCCACAATGATGCCACCTGAAGGTTGCAGGAACAGCAACTCATATTCCGCTTAGGAACCCTGCAGCCCAATGGTATCAATGTGGACTTCACCAGCTTCAAAATCTCCCCTTCCCCCACTGCATCCCAAAACCAGCCCAGTTCGTCCCCTCCCCCCACTGCATCACACAACCAGCCCAGCTCTTCCCCCCAACCCACTGCATCCCAAAACCAGTCCAACCTGTCTCTGCCTCCCTAACCTGTTCTTCCTCTCACCCATCCCTTCCTCCCACCTCAAGCCGCACCTCCATCTCCTACCTACTAACCGCATCCCACCTCCTTGACCTGTCCGTCTTCCCTGGACTGACCTATCCCCTCCCTACCTCCCCACCTATACTCTCTCCACCTATATTCTTTTCTCTCCATCTTCGGTCCGCCTCCCCCTCTCTCCCTATTTATTCCAGTTCCCTCTCCCCATCCCCCTCTCTGCTGAAGGGTCTAGGCCCGAAACGTCAGCTTTTGTGCTCCTGAGATGCTGCTGGGCCTGCTGTGTTCATCCAGCTCCACACTTTATTATCCTTTATGTAGCTGTTGTTATCGCTTTTTTCAGACTGTGCTGTTCTTTGTGTTTTCGCCATTCCCAGAATCTCTGCCTTTCTTTTCCCACTGTCTTCGTACTTTGCTTGTTCCTTGGCTCGGCCCATTGGCTGTGTTTCTCAGTGAGGGAGGATTTAGTAAGGATGCAATATTACCTCATGTCTTTCAGGGCTTTAACCTGAATCTGTCTCACTCCGTTCTTTTTGAAAACCTTTGTCTGATTTCTGTCATTTTCATTCCAGGGCACAGTATCTGCCTCCACTCATTGAAATCAGCTTGACCTCAATCTTGAAGCTTCAGGGCTGCTTCCCATTTCTCCTTTGCAAACATTACAGTGAATGTGATCATATTGTAATCGTTGTGATAAATGTTCACACACCACACAGCGGTGGACTTTATCATCCTCGCTATCCTTTAATAAATGGCAGGCACACTCTTTGGTTTGATACCATATGTTTGCAGGAAACTATCCCACATCCTCCCAACTCTCTCTCCCTCTCTCTCTCTCTCACTCTCTCCGTTTTTCTCTCTCTCTCTCTCTCCCTCACTTCCCCTCTCCCTCTCTCTCTATCTCTCCTTTCCTCTCTCTCTTTCTCTGTCTCTCCCTTCCTCTCTCCCTCTGCCTCCCTCTTTCTCTTTCTCTCTCTCTCTGTCTCTCCTTTCCTCTCTCTCTCTATCTCTCTCTCTCTGCCTTCCTCTCCCTCTCTCTCTCTCTTTCTCTCTCTCTCACTTCTTCTCTCTCCCTCTGTCTCCCTCTCTCCCTTTCTCTTTCTATCTGTCTCTCCTTTCTTCTCACTCTGTCTCCCTCTCTCTCTGTCCCTCTCTCGCTCTGTCTCTCTCTGTACCTATCTCTATGTCACCCCCGCACCGTCTCTTTGTCTCTGACTCTTTGAATTTCTCTCTCGTTTCTGATGATGTGTCTCTAAGTTAGTCTCTCTCATTACCTCTTGCCCTCTCTCTCTCTTTGTCTCTCTCCTTGTGCACTATCTCTTTGCTATCCTCTCTCTCACCTTCTCCCATGCATTTGGAGAGGTAAGGATTAAAGAGGGATTGGCAGCATAGCTCTATGCATGGGAAGTTGGTTGAGGTTTTGGGGATATGGCCAAGATGACAGATGAGGGTAGAGCAGTAGTTGTTGTTTAGACTTTAGCAAGACCTTAGCCAGGGGTCCACACGGTAGACTGATTAGTGAGGTCAGGTCACGTGGGGGCGAAGCATTGGGGTAGACAATTGGTCTGACTGTCGGAGACAGAGGGTGATGTTGGAGAGTTGTTTTTCAGGCTGGAGGCCTGTGACCAGTGGTGTGCGACAAGAATCGGTGCTGGGTGCACTGTTGTTTGCGGCTTATATGAACTATTTGGATGAGAATACAGAAGACGAGGTTAATAAGTTTGCAGGTCACTCCAAAATTGAAGGGATGAGGTGCAGGAAATGTGGGAGACTCGGTCGGGGGCGTTCTTGATCACTGCGGGGGGTGGGGGGTGCGGATGTTGCCTTCGCCTCCGCTGCATCTGCTCTCAGGATGAGGCATTCCACTCCCGCACATCCCAGATGTCCTCGCTCTTTAAGGACCGCAACTTCCCCCACCACCCACCCCCCACCCCCGCGCCCCCCATGACCCGCAGTGGCCTAGACCGCCCTCGACCGTGTCTCCTGCATTTCCCACACCTCATCCCTCACACCCCGCCCCCGCAATAACCGACAAAAGAGAATCCCCCTCATTCTCACATACCATAACCTCTGGATACAACAATCATCCTCCAACAATTCCGCCATCTACAATCCGACCCCACCACCCAAGACATTTTTCCATCCCCACCCTTGTCTGCCTTCCGGAGAGACCACTCTCTCCGGGACTCCCTTGTTCGCTCCACACTCCCCTCCAACGCCAAACACCTGGCACCTTCCCCTGCAACCGCAGGAAATGCTACACTTGCCCCCACACCTCCTCCCTCACCTCCATCCCAGGTCCCAAGATGACTTTCCATATTAAGCGGATGTTCACCTGCACATCTGCCAATGTGGTATACTGTATCCACTGTACCTGGTGTGGCTTCCTCTACATTGGGGAGACCAAACGGAGGCTTGGGGACCGCTTTGCAGAACACCTACACTTGGTTCGCAACAAACAACTGCACCTCCCAGTCGCAAACCATTTCCACTCCCCCTCCCATTCTCTAGATGACATGTCCATCATAGGCCTCCTGCAGTGCCACAATGATGCCACCCGAAGGTTGCAGGAACAGCAACTCATATTCCGCTTGGGAACCCTGCAGCCCAATGGTATCAATGTGGACTTCATCAGCTTCAAAATCTCCCCTTCGCCCACCGCATCCCAAAACCAGCCCAGTTCGTCCCCTCCATCCACTGCATCCCAAAACCAGTCCAACCTGTCTCTGCCTCCCTAACCTGTTCTTCCTCTCACACATCCCTTTCTTCCACCCCAAGCCGCACCTCCATTTCCTACCTACTAACCTCATCCCACCTCCTTGGCCTGTTCGTCTTCCCTGGACTGACCTATCCCCTCCCTACCTCCCCACCTATACTCTCCTCTCCACCTATCTTCTTTTCTCTCCATCTTCGGTCCGCCTCCCCCTCTCTCCCTATTTATTCCAGAACCCTCACCCCATCCCCCTCTCTGATGAAGGGTCTAGGCCTGAAATGTCAGCTTTTGTGCTCCTGAGATGCTGCTTGACCTGCTGTGTTCATCCAGCTTCACACTTTGTTATCTCGGATTCTCCAGCATCTGCAGTTCCCATTATCTCTGAGATGGGAAATTAGAACATAGAACATAGAACATTACAGCACAGTACAAGCCCTTCGGCCCTCGATGTTGTGCCGACCTGTCATACCGGTCTCAAGCCCATCTAACCTACACTATTCCATGTACGTCCATATGCTCATCCAATGACGACTTAAATGTACCTAAAGTTGGCGAATCTACTACCATTGCAGGCAAAGCGTTCCATTCCCTTACTACTCTCTGAGTAAAGAAACTACCTCTGACAGCTGTCCTATATCTTTCATCCCTCAATTTAAAGCTATGCCCCCTCGTGCTCGCCGTCACCATCCTAGGAAAAAGTCTCTCCCTATCCACCCTATCTAACCCTCTGATTATTTTATATGTCTCAATTAAGTCACCTCTCAACCTTCTTCTCTCTAATGAAAACAGCCTCAAGTCCCTCAGCCTTTCCTCGTAAGACCTTCCCTTCATACCAGGCAACATCGTCGTAAATCTCCTCTGCACCCTTTCCAAAGCTTCCACATCCTTCTTATAATGCGGTGACCAGAACTGTACACAATACTCCAAGTGCGGCCGCACCAGAGTTTTGTACAGCTTCACCATAACCTCTTGGTTCCGGAACTCGATCCCTCTATTAATAAAAGCTAAAACACTGTATGCCTTCTTAACAGCCCTGTCAACCTGGGTGGCAACTTTCAAGGATCTGTGTACATGGACACCGAGATCTCTCTGCTCATCTACACTACTAAGAATCTTACCATTAGCCCTGTCCTTTGCCTTCCGGTTACTCCTACCAAAGTGCATCACCTCACACTTGTCTGCATTAAACTCCATTTGCCACCTCTCAGCCCAGCTCTGCAGCTTATCTATGTCTCTCTGCAACCTACACCATCCTTCGTCACGGTCCACAACTCCACCGACCTTGGCGTCATCTGCAAATTTACTAACCCATCCTTCTACGTCCTCATCCAGGTCATTTATAAAAATGACAAACAGCAGTGGACCCAACACCGACCCTTGCGGTACACCACTAGTAACTGGTCTCCAGGATGAACATTTCCCATCACCTACCACCCTCTGTCTTCTTTCAGCAAGCCAATTTCTGATCCAAACTGCTATATCTCCCACAATTCCATTCCTCCGCATTTTGTACAATAGCCTATTGTAGAGAACCTTATTGAACGCCTTGCTGAAATCCATATACACCACATCAACCGGTTTACTCTCATCTACCTGTTTGGTTACCTTCTCGAAGAACTCAATAAGGTTTGTGAGGCAACACCTTCCCTTCACAAAACCATGCTGACTATCCCTAATCAATTTATTCTTTTCTAGATGATTATAAATCCTATCCCTTATAACCTTTTCCAACACTTTACCAACAACTGGGGTAAGACTCACTGCTCTATAATTACCAGGGTTGTCTCTCCTCCCTTTCTTGAACAGGGGAACCACATTTGCTATCCTCCAGTCGTCTGGCACTATTCCTGTAGACAATGACGAGTTAAAGATCAATGCCAAAGGCTCGGCAATCTCCTCCCTGGCTTCCCAGAGGATCCGAGGATAAATCCCATCTGGCCCAGGGGACTTATCTATCTTCACCCTCTGTAGGATTTCTAATACCTCTTCCTTGTGAACCTCAATCCCACCTAGTCTAGTAGCCTGTATCTCAGTATTCTCCTCCACAACATTGTTGTTTTCTCGAGTAAATACTGTTGAAAAATATTCATTTAGTGCTTCCCCTATCTCATCTGACTCCACACACAACTTATCACTACTATCCTTGATTGGGCCTAATCTTACTTTCGTCATTCTTTTATTCCTTAAATACCTATAGAAAGCCTTAGGGTTTACCCTGATCCTATCCGCCAACAACTTCTCATGTCTCCTCCTGGCTCTTCTGAGCTCTCTCTTTAGGTCTTTCTGGGCTAACTCATAGCCCTCAAGCGCCCTAACTGAGCCTTTACATCTCATCCTAACATAAGCCTTCTTCTTCCTCTTGACCAGAGATTCCACCTCCTTCGTAAACCACGGCTCCCGCACTCTACAGCTTCCTCCCTGCCTGACAGGTACATACTTATCTAGGACACACAGGAGCTTTTCCTTGAATAAGCACCACATTTCTAATGTGCCCATCCCCTGCAGTTTCCTTCCCCATCCAATGCTCCCTAAATCTTGCCTAATCTCATCGTAATTGCCTTTCCCCCAGCTATAACTCTTGCCCATTGGTATACACCTATCCCTTTCCATCACTAAAGTAAACATAACAGAATTGTGATCGCTATCACCAAAGTGCTCACCTACTTCCAAATCTAACACCTGGCCGGGCTCATTACCCAGTACCAAATCTAATGTGGGTTCGCCCCTTGTCAGGAAGCCCTCCTGCACACAATGGACAAAAACTGACCCATCTATAATACTCGAACTACAGTGTTCCCAGTCAATATTTGGAAAGTTGAGGTCCCCCATGATAACTACCCTGTCTCTCTCACTCCTGTAGAGAATCATCTTTGCTGTCCTTTCCTCTACATCTCTGGAACTATTCGGAGGCCTATAGAAAACTCCCAACAGGGTGACCTCTCCTTTCCTGTTTCTAACCTCAGCCCATACTAGCTCAGTTGACAAGTCCCCAAACATCCTTTCTGCACTGTAATACTGTCCTTGACCAACAATGCCACACCTCCGCCCCTTTTACCATCTTCTCTGTTCTTACTGAAACATCTAAATCCCGGAACCTGCAACAACCATTCCTGTCCCTGCTCTGTCCATGTCTCCGAAATGGCCACAACATCGAAGTCCCAGGTCCTAACCCATGCTGCACGTTCACCCACCTTTATAGCCTGGTTAACCTGATCTGTGTCTTTGGTAAGATTTTAGAGCTCATTATTGTGGATGAGATTATGGAGCACCTGGAAGTGTGTGGGAAAATTGAACTGTGTTAGCATGGCTTCATCAAGGGGAGGCCATGATGACAAATCTGTTAGAATTCTTTGAGGAAGTAACGAGGAACTTAGACCAAGTGGGAGCCAGTGGACATGATTTACTTGGATTTTCAGAAAGCCTCTGACAAGGTGCCACACAGGAGGCTGTTACCGAAGGTAAGAGCTCATGGTGACTTGGGTACTGGCATGGACACTGGGTGAATGGCAGAAGACAGAGACTAGGGATAAAGGAGTCTTTTCAGGATAGCAGCAGTGACTAGTAGAGCTCTGCAGGGGTCTGTAGAGGTACCACAACTATTCATGTTATACATAACTGAGAGGGACAAAGGAACCGTGGGCACTGTTGCTCGGTTTGCAGATGACACAAAGGTCAGTGAAGGAACAGGTAATGTTGAGGAAGTGGGGAGCTGGCAGATGGGTTTGGACAGGCTAGGAGTGTGCGCAAAGAAGTGACAGAATGCGAGAAAGTGGGAGGTTATACACTTTGGTCAGTAGAATAGATGAATGGACTCATTTTAAGATGTGGAAAGGCTGCAGAAATCTGAAACACAAAGGAAAGCTCACTCTGTCACTCATTCACTCACTCACTCACTTGTTCACTCACACACACACTCACACACTCACACACACACACAAACTCACACTTACACACACACAAACACACCCACACACACACACACACACACACACACACACAAACTCACACACTCACTCACTCACACACTCACTCACACACACACACACACTCACTCACACTCACTCACACACTCACTCATTCAGTCAGTCAGTCACTCACACACACTCACTCACACACTCACTCATTCAGTCAGTCAGTCACTCACACACACTCACTCACTCGCTGACTCACACACACTGGCAGTGCGATTTTTTTAATGTTCAATTTGTTTAGAATATAGAACATAGAACAAAGAAAAGTACAGCACATACAGGCCCTTCGGCCCATGATGTTGTGCCGTGGAGTAATCCCAATCCAAAAATAAAATAACCTAACCTACATTCCCCTCAATTCACTGCTGTCCATGTGCATGTCCAGCAGTCGCTTAAATGTCACTAATGACTCTGCTTCCACGACTACCACTGGTAAACTATTCCATGCGCTCACAACTCTCTGGTTGAAGACCCTCCCTCTGATGTCTCCTCTATACCTTCCTCCTAACACCTTAAAACTATGACCCCTCGTGGCAGTCAATCCTACCCTGGGGAAAAGTCTCTGGCCATCGAGTCTATCCATGCCTCTCATTACCTTGTACACCTCGATCAGGTCACCTCTCTTCCTCCTTCTCTCCAGAGAGAAAAGTCCGAGCTCAGTCAACCCCTCCTCGTAAGACAAACCCTCCAGTCCAGGCAGCATCCTGGTAAACCTCCTTTGCACCGTCTCCAAAGCCTCCACATCTTTCCTATAATAGGGCGACCAGAATTGGACACAGTATTCCAAGTGTGGCCTCACCAGGGTTTTGTAGAGCTGCAGCATAACCTCACGGCTCTTCAACTCGATCCCCCTGTTAATGAAAGCAAAAACACCATATGCTTTCTTAACAACCTTATCCACTTGGGTGGCAATGTTGAGGGAGCTATGCACTTGAACACCAAGATCCCGCTGTTCCTCCACACTGCCGAGAATCCTGCCTTTAATCCTATATTCAGCATTTAAGTTCGACCTTCCAAAATGCATCACTTCGCATTTATCCAGGTTGAACTCCATCTGCCATTTCTCAGCCCAGCTCTATATTCTGTCAATGTCTCGCTGAAGCCTGCAATAGCCCTCGATACTATCAACGGCACCTCCAACCTTTGTGTCATCAGCAAACATACTAACCCACCCCTCAACCTCCTCATCCAAGTCATTTATAAAAACTCCAAAGAGCAGAGGCCCAAGAACAGAGCTCTGCGGGACACCACTCAGCACTGACCTTTGTTTGTTAGTGAATCAGGATTTTAACAAAAATCCACAGACACAAATTCATGGTGGATCCATGAGTGATATCCCTGGGTATGAAATTATCTGGAATTCTTTGCCAGTGTATCCAATCCCAGTGAAGGATGAGGCTGGCCAGAGATTTGGGACTGTCAATATTCAGGCTGTCTGCTTTTTGATTTTATGATGATCAGAGCGTACCTCAGCCCTGGACGAGTTGCTCCAGGTCAGTCAGGGACAGGGTGTAATTTCAGGAACCCCATCTCAGTGGAGGCAGCGTTAAACGGTGGGCTAACATAGTAGGAGCCTGCAGTCCCTCCTTCCCCAGGGTCACTACTGGGAAACAACAGGCAGCTGTAACTAACGTGAGTTACAATTGCTGCGTCAAATATTCATCATTCACGCTCCTCAACTTCAAACGTTTTGCTGAGAATTTAACTTCAACAACTCCTGGACTGTCTGATATGTCAGTTACAAGATGCCAGAAATAGCATGTATTCTAAAATAACTTCGTCTAAAATTTGACAGTCAGTCCAGTTCATTAAACTGCACACAGAAATTGTAATATTCAGGGAATGAATATATTAAATCATCAAACTTGGATTATACTCCTGACAGGTCACTGCATCCTCACGCTCACTCACCGATCGCTCACACTCACTCACTGCTCACTCACACTTACTTACCGATCGCTCACACACTCACCGATCATTCACACTCATTCACTGATCACTCACACTTACTCACCGATCGCTCACACTTACCGATCGCTCACACTTAGTGACCAATCACTCACACTCACTCACCGATCGCTCACACTCACTCACCGATCCCTCACACTTACTCACGATTGCTCACACTCACTCATTAATCTCCCACCAGCTTACACGCACTCACATTCAAAATACTTTCATTGTTCGCTCACAGGATGTAGTTGTCACTGGCTGGGCCCAACATTTACTGCCCGTCCCTAGTTGCCCCTTGAGAACTTGGGGGTCAGCTGCTTTCTTGAGCCAATACTGCCCATGTGCTGTGGGTTGACCCACAATATCCTTAGGGAGGGAATTCCAGGATTCTGACCCAGTGACAATGAAGGAACAACATCATATTTCCAGGTCAGGATGGGGAACGGCCTGGAGGGGAACTTGCCGGGGGTGATGTTCCTATGTATCTGCTGCCCTTGTCCTTCTAGATGGAAGTGGTCGTGGGTTTGGAAGGTGCTGTCTGAGGATCTTTGGTGAATTTCTGCAGTGCATCTTGTAGACAGTACACACTGCTGCTACTGAGCGTCGGTGGTGGAGGGAGTGGGATGTTTGTGGATGTGGTGCCAATCAAGCGGCTGCTCTGTCCTGGATGGTGTCAAGCTTCTTGAGTGTTGTTGGGGCTGCACTCATCCAGGCAAGTAGGGAGTATGCCATCACACTCCTGACTTGTGGGTTTGTAGATGGTGGATAGGATCTGGGGAGTCAGGAGGTAAGTTACTCACCGCAGTATTCATAGACATGAGAGGCATGGATAGTGTCGATAGCCAGAGACTTTTCCCCAGGGCAGGATTGACTGCCACGAGGGGTCATAGAACATTACAGCACAGCACAGGCCCTTTGGCTCTCAATGTTGTGCCGACCTGTCATACCGATCTCAATTGATAATGGGAACTGCAGATGCTGGAGATTCCAAGATAACAAAATGTGAGGCTGGATGAACACAGCAGGCCAAGCAGCATCTCAGGAGCACAAAAGCCGACGTTTCGGGCATAGACCCTTCATCAGAGAGGGGGATGGGGAGAGGGAACTGGAATAAATAGGGAGAGAGGGGGAGGCGGACCGAAGATGGAGAGTAAAGAAGATAGGTGGAGAGAGTGTAGGTGGGGAGGTAGGGAGGGGATAGGTCAGTCCAGGGAAGACGGACAGGTCAAGGAGGTGGGATGAGGTTAGTAGGTAGTGGGGGGTGCGGCTAGGGGTGGGAGGAAGGGATGGGTGAGAGGAAGAACCGATTAGGGAGGCAGAGACAGGTTGGACTGGTTTTGGGATGCAGTGGGTGGGGGGGAAGAGCTGGGCTGGTTGTGTGGTGCAGTGGGGGGAGGGGACGAACTGGGCTGGTTGAGGGATGCAGTAGGGGAAGGGGAGATTTTGAAACTGGTGAAGTCCACATTGATACCATATGGCTGCAGGGTTCCCAGGCGGAATATGAGTTGCTGTTCCTGCAACCTTCGGGTGGCATCATTGTGGCACTGCAGGAGGCCCATGATGGACATGTTATCAAGAGAATGGGAGGGGGAGTGGAAATGGTTTGCGAATGGGAGGTGCAGTTGTTTTTTGCGAACTGAGCGGAGGTGTTCTGCAAAGCGGTCCCCAAGCCTCCGCTTGGTTTCCCCAATGTAGAGGAAGCCGCACCGGGTACAGTGGATGCAGTATACCACATTGGCAGATGTGCAGGTGAACCTCTGCTTGATGTGGAATGTCATCTTGGGGCCTGGGATAGGGGTGAGGGAGGAGGTGTGGGGACAAGTGTAGCATTTCCTGCGGTTGCAGGGGAAGGTGCCGGGTGTGGTGGGGTTGGAGGGCAGTGTGGAGCTCCCACGACAAGACATTCCACTCCCGCACATCCCAGATGTCCAAGTTCTTTAAGGACCGCAACTTTCCCCCCACGGTGATCGAGAACGCCCTTGACCGCGTCTCCCGCATTTCCCGCGACACATCCCTCACACCCCGCCCCCGCCACAACCGCCCCAAGAGGATCCCCCTCGTTCTCACACACCACCCTACCAACCTCCGGATACAACGCATTATCCTCCGACACTTCCGCCATTTACAATCCGACCCCACCACCCAAGACATTTTTCCATCCCCTCCCCTGTCTGCTTTCCGGAGAGACCACTCTCTCCGTGACTCCCTTGTTCGCTCCACACTGCCCTCTACTCCCCTTCCCCTACTGCATCCCTCAACCAGCCCAGTTCGTCCCCTCCCCCCACTGCACCACACAACCAGCCCAGCTCTTCCCCCCCACCCACTGCATCCCAAAACCAGTCCAACCTGTCTCTGCCTCCCTAATCGGTTCTTCCTCTCACCCATCCCTTCCTCCCACCCCTAGCCGCACCCCCCACTACCTACTAACCTCATCCCACCTCCTTGACCTGTCCGTCTTCCCTGGACTGACCAATCCCCTCCCTACCTGCCCACCTACACTCTCTCCACCTATCTTCTTTACTCTCCATCTTCGGTCCGCCTCCCCCTCTCTCCCTATTTATTCCAGTTCCCTCCCCCCATCCCCCTCTCTGATGAAGGGTCTAGGCCTGAAACGTCGGCTTTTGTGCTCCTGAGATGCTGCTTGGCCTGCTGTGTTCATCCAGCCTCACATTTTGTTATACCGATCTCAAGCCCATCTAACCTACACTATTCCACGTATGTCCATATGCTTATCCAATGACGACTTAAATGTACCTAAAGTTGGCGAATCTACTACCGTTGCAGGCAAAGCGTTCCATTCCCTTACTACTCTCTGAGTAAAGAAACTACCTCTGACATCTGTCCTATATCTTTCACCCCTCAATTTAAAGCTATGCCCCCTCGTGCTCACCGTCATCATCCTAGGAAAAAGGCTCTCCCTATCCACCTTATCTAACCCTCTGATTATTTTATATGTTTCAATTAAGTCACCTCTCAACCTTATTCTCTCTAATGAAAACAGCCTCAAGTCCCACAGCCGTTCCTCGTAAGACCTTCCCTCCATACCAGGCAACATCCCAGTAAATCTCCTCTGCACCCTTTCCAAAGCTTCCACATCCTTCTTGTAATGCGGTGACCAGAACTGTATGCAATACTCCAAGTGCGGCCGCACCAGAGTTTTGTACAGCTTCACCATAACCTCTTGGTTCCGCAACTCGATCCCCCTATTAATAAAGCTAAAACACTGTATGCCTTCTTAACAGCCCTGTCAACCTGGGTGGCAACTTTCAAGGATCTGTGTACGTGGACACTGAGATCTCTCTCCTCATCTACACTACTAAGAATCTTACCATTAGCCCAGTACTTTGCCTTCTGGTTACTCCTACCAAAGTGCATCACCTCACACTTGTCTGCATTAAACTCCATTTGCCACCGCTCAGCCCAGCTCTGCAGCTTATCTATGTGTCTCTGCAACCTGCAGCATCCTTCGTCACTATCCACAACTCCACCAACCTTAGTGTCGTCTGCAAATTTACTAACCCATCCTTCTACGCCCTCATCCAGGTCATTTATAAAAATGACAAACAGCAGCGGACCCAACACCGACCCTTGCGGTACACCACTAGTAACTGGTCTCCAGGATGAACTTTTCCCATCAACTACCACCCTCTGTCTTCTTTCAGCAAGCCAATTTCTGATCCAAACTGCTATATCTCCCACAATTCCATTCCTCCGCATTTTGTACAATAGCCTACTGTGGGGAACCTTATCGAACGCCTTGCTGAAATCTATATACACCACATCAACTGGTTTACTCTCATCTACCTGTTTGGTCACCTTCTCAAAGAACTCAATAAGGTTTGTGAGGCAACACCTTCCCTTCACAAAACCATGCTGACTATCCCTAATCAATTTATTCTTTTCTAGATGATTATAAATCCTATCCCTTATAACCTTTTCCAACACTTTACCAACAACTGGGGTAAGACTCACTGGTCTATAATTTCCAGGGTTGTCTCTACTCCCCTTCTTGAACAGGGGAACCACATTTGCTATCCTCCAGTCATCTGGCACTATTCCTGTGGACAATGACGATTAAAGATCAATGCCAAAGGCTCGGCAATCTCCTCCCTGGCTTCCCAGAGGATCCGAGGATAAATCCCATCCGGCCCAGGGGACTGATCTATCTTCACCTTCTGAAGGATTTCAAATACCTCTTCTGTGTGAACCTCAATCCCACCTAGTCTAGTAGCCTGTATCTCAGTATTCTCCTCCACAACATTATCGTTTTCTAGAGTGAATACTGTTGAAAAATATTCATTTAGCGCTTCCCCTATCTCATCTGACTCCACACACAACTTATCACTACTATCCTTGATTGGGCCTAATCTTACTTTCGTCATTCTTTTATTCCTTAAATACCTATAGAAAGCCTTAGGGTTTACCCTGATCCTATCCGCCAACAATTTCTCATGTCTCCTCCTGGCTCTTCTGAGCTCTCTCTTTAGGTCTTTCCGGGCTACCTCGTAGCCCTCAAGCGCCCTAACTGAGCCTTCACATCTCATCCTAACATAAGCCTTCTTCTTCCTCTTGACCAGAGATTCCACCTCCTTCGTAAACCACGGCTCCCGCACTCTACAGCTTCCTCCCTGCCTGACCGGTACATACTTATCTAGGACACAGAGGAGCTTTTCCTTGAATAAGCTCCACATTTCTAATGTGCCCATCCCCTGAAGTTTCCTTCCCCATCCTATGCTCCCTAAATCTTGCCTAATCTCATCGTAATTGCCTTTCCCCCAGATATAACTCTTGCCCATTGGTATACACCTATCCCTTTCCATCACTAAAGTAAACATAACAGAATTGTGATCGCTATCACCAAAGTGCTCACCTACATCCAAATCTAACACCTGGCCAGGCTCATTACCCAGTACCAAATCTAATGTGTGTTCGCCCCTTGTTGGCCTGTCTACATACTGTGTCAGGAAGCCCTCCTGCACAGAATGGACAAAAACTGTCCCTTCTACAGTACTCGAACTACAGTGTTCCCAGTCAATATTTGGAAAGTTGAAGTCCCCCATGATAACTACGCTGTCTCTCTCACTCCTGTAGAGAATCATCTTTGCTATCCTTTCCTCTACATCTCTGGAACTATTCGGAGGCCTATAGAAAACTCCCAACAGGGTGACCTCTCCTTTCCTGTTTCTAACCTCAGCCCATACTACCTCAGTTGACAAGTCCCCAAACATCCTTTCTGCAACTGTAATACTGTCCTTGGCCAACAATGCCACACCTCCGGCCCTTTTACCATCTTCTGTGTTCTTACTGAACCATCTAAATCCCGGAACCTGCAACTACCATTCCTGTCCCTGCTCTGTCCATGTCTCCGAAATGGCCACAACATCGAAGTACCAGGTACTAACCCATGCTGCAAGTTCACCCACCTTATTCTGGACGCTCCTGGCATTGAAGTAGACACACTTCAAACCAACTTCTCGCTTGCCAGTGCCATCTTGCTTCCCTGAAAGTTTATTTCGGACCACCCTACTCTCGACATTTTCTATACTCGAACTACAATTTTGGTGCCCATCTCCCTGAATTGTAGTTCGACTATAGAAAATGTAGAGAGTAGGGTGGTCCAAAATAAAGTTTCAGGAAGCAAGATGGCACCGGCAAGCAAGAAGTTGGATATTCCCAGCCCCTGACCTGCTCTTGTGGCCACTGTGTTCATGTGGTAAGTCCAGTTGAGTTTCTGGTCAATGGTAACCCCCAGGGGATTCAGTGATGGTAACACCATTGAGTGTCAAGGGGCCGGGTTTAGATTGTCTCTTATTGGTGATGGTCATAGCCTGACATTTGTGTGGCACGAATGTCATGTGTCAGCCCAAGCCTGGATATTGTCCAGATCTTGTTGCATTTGGACACGGACTGCTTCAGTATTTGAGGAGTCACGATTGGAGCTGAACACTGTGCAATCATTGGCAAACATCCCCACTTCTGACTTTATGATGGAGGGAAGGTCATTGATGAAGCATCTGGAGATGGTTGGGCTGAGGAATCTACCCATCTCCTGCAGAGATGTCCTGGAGCTGAGATGATTGGCCTCCAACAACCATGACCATCTTCCTACATGTCAGGTATAACTCTATCCACCGGAGAGGTTGCCCCCGATACCCATTGATTCCAGTTTTGCTCGGGCTCTTTGATGCCACACTCGGTCGAATGCAACCCTGTTGTCAAGGACTGTCACTCTCACCTCAGAGTTCAGCTCTTTTGTCCATGTTTGAATCAAAGCTGTAATGAGGTCAGGAGCTGAGTGGCCCTGACGGAACCCAAACTGGGCGTCACTCAGCAGGTTATTGCTGAGCAGGTGCTGTGTGATATCACTGTTCCTGATACCTTCCATCACTTTACTGATGAGCGAGAGGACACTGATGGGTAATTGGCCGGGTTGGAATTATTCTGCTTTTTGTGTACAGGACACACCTGGGCAATTTTCCACATCATCGGGCAGATACCCATGTTATAACTGTACTGGAACAGCTTGGCTAGGGGAGCAGCAAGTTCTGGAGCACAAATCTTCAGTACTATAGCTGGAATGTTGTCAGGGCCCGTGGTCTTTGCAGTATCCAGCGTCTCCAACCGTTTCTCGATATCACACGGAGTGAATCAAATTGGCTGAAGACTGGTATCTGTGACACTGGGGACCACTGCAGGAGGCTGAGATGGATGATCCACTCGGCACTTCTGGCTGAAGATTGCTGCAAATGCTTCAGCTTTAACTTTTACACTGATGTGCTGGGCTCTTCCATCATTGAGGATGGGGATAGTTGTGGAGCCTCCTCCTCCAGTGAGTTGTTTAGTTGTTCACCTCCATTCACCACTGGATGTGGCAGGACTGCAGAGCTTAGATCTGATCCATTGGTTGTGGGATCGATTAGCTCTGTCTATCACTTGCTGCTTTCGCTGTTTGGCATGCAAGTAGTCCTGTTTGGTGACTTCACCAGGTTGACACCCCATCTTCAGGTAAGCCTGGTGCTGCTCCTGGCATGTCCTCCTGCACACTCCATTGAACCATGGTTGATACCCTGGCTTGATGGTAATGGCTGAATGGTTGGGGGGGGTGGTGGGATATGCTGGGCCATGTGGTTACAGATTGTGCTGGAGTACAATTCTGCTGCTGTTGGTGGCCCACAGCGCCTCATGGATGCCCAGTCTTGAGTTGCTAATTCTGAGCACAGTGATAGTGCCACACAACACAATGGAGGCTGTTATCAACGTGAAGGTGGGACTTCATCTCCACAAGGACTGAGCGATGGTCACTCTTACCGATACTGTCATGGACAGATGTAACTGCAGCTGGCAGGTTGTTAAGGATGAGGTCAAGTATGTTTTTCACACTTGTTGGTTCCCTCACCACCTGCCGTAGACCCAGTCTAGCAGCTATGTCCTTTAGGACCGGACCAGCTTGATCAGTATTACTGCTGCTGAGCCACTCTTGGTGGTGGACACTGAAATCCCCCACCCAGCCCATGCCATCCTCAGTGCTTCCTCCAAGTGTGGGTTAATGTGGAGGAGTGCCAAGTCATCAGCTGAGGGAAGATGGTATGCGGTAATCAGCAGGAGGTTTCCTTGCCCATGTTTAACCTGAAGCCAGGAGACTCCTTGGGGTCTGGAGTCAATGTTGAGGACTCCCAGAGCAACATACTTCCGACTGTATCCCAATGTGTATCCCTCCTGCTGGGTTTGTCCTGCCGGTGGGACAGGACATACCCAGGAATGGTGATGATGGTGGTGTCTGGGACATTGTCTATAAGGGACGATTCTGTGAGTATGACTTTGTCAGGCTGTTGCTTTACTAGTCTGTGAGAGAGCTCTCCCAATTTCACACTCAGCCCCCAGATGTTAGTGAGGAGGACTTTGTGGGGTCGGCAGGTCTGTGTGTGGGATGGAGAGTTACAGGTGAAGTATGGACAGGGTTACAGTGAGGAGAGACAGAAGCCCTGGGAAATGTTACTGAACTAACTGCTGTTTCTATGTGGCAGCCTGAGGAAAAGCTTTTCATTAAAGCCGAGAAATGAGTTCATTAATTCTCTCTCTCAATTAAGCAGAAGATGATCCTGTAATGAGTGAAAACAGTGGTTGCCCCTGTCCCCTGGGGATTTAACCATCTGATCCAGTCAGTTGCTGGATTATCGAATCGATTAAACTCAGCTTTTCATTCCAGGGACTCAGTGTCTGGGGAGAGACATGGTGAGTTCAATGTGTTCAAAACACAGTCATGTTTCACTAGAACAGTAAGCATGAGGCTGCCAATGATGGCTACTGCTGGAATGGCTCAGACTGTCGCAAACCAGGCAGTAAGCTGCTGCTAACTAGTCTCAATCAAACCCGTGATACGGCATTAAACCTATGAACAGGTGGGAGGTCAGTGAATAACCCCACAGGGGCCAGTCACCCTTTATTTACACCTGCAGAGTCTGTGACGCTGACCCAGCTCCCTCAGGGCCAGCGCTCAGCATGAGCAGAACCCCTGACACTCCTGTTTACATCTGCCAGCCAGGGCTCCCTGATTGGGCCAGATTAACAGCCCCAGTCAGGGAACTGATATTGCAGGAAGTGCAGCTGGGTGACCGTCGCTACAGGGAGGATACAGTGCTTTGTGCCCTGAGAGGCTGGGACAGCAACTATGTGAAAAGTGAATGAGATAAAAAATCAGAAAAATAGATAAATATTCCCAGGACAAGGGCAAGGATCACAGGATGGGATATTAAAAATGGGTCAATGAGTGAGCTAGCACAGCCACAGAAATGTGAATGGTCTCCTTCGGGGCTCCTGATATTCATTGCTGACTGGGCTCACAGGGAAAGCGGTTTCTGTTTAATGGAGCAGTCAAACCAATAACCAGAGCAGCAGGGAACCATACCAGAGTGAGAACTCAAACAGCAACAATCCCAAATCAACCCGAACTACAGATATAGGAAAGAACGAAACTAACTGGTCGCTTTCACTTCTTCAAAATCATGTGAATGGATCCTTCATAATTCACAGACAAGACACAGGGCTCAGGGTTAGCGACAAATCAGAAACGTTAACCCTCTGACAGAGGAGAAATTGCTCTGCATGGACCCTCCAAATCATCAATGCTGACCCTCCGACAGCGCAACACTCCCTCAGCACTGACCCTCCGACAGTGCAGCACTCCCTCAGCACTGACCCTCCGACAGTGCAGCACTCCCTCAGCACTGACCCTCCGACAGTGCAGCACTCCCTCAGCACTGACCCTCCGACAGTGCGGCACTCCCTCAGCACTGACCCTCCGACCGTGCGGCGCTCCCTCAGCACTGGCCCTCCGACAGTGCGGCACTCCCTCAGCACTGACCCTCTGACAGTTCGGCACTCCCTCAGCACTGACCCTCCGACAGTGCAGCACTCCCTCAGTACTGACCCTCCGACAGCGCGGCACTCCCTCAGTACTGACCCTCCGACAGTGCGGCACTCCCTCAGCACTGACCCTCCAACAGAGAGGAAATTTTCGAGGTGTATACAATATAAACATATAAGAGACATCCATTCAGATGTGTGGTCAGGAATGGTTTCCAGGCAAGTGGGCCAAATGCAGTCTAATGGGGTTATTTCAGTTTAGGAAACAGGTCAGCATGGGCAGCCTGGGCCGAGTGGCCTGTTTCTTTGCTGCGTTCTGTAGAAGTGTGGTCGCGATATTAGATTTGCTGGCTGTGAGTGCAGCTGGCATGGTTCTGGGACAAAGCCGCCCTTAGCTACCCGTTCTGATTGTGTGCTCATGATCGGGGCAGTCTCTCCCTCCAGCTGTTCCTGAGTGTAGTCAATGCTGGGAGATTTGGAAATCGGGGAAATTTAGTGAAGGTTTAAATTGAATGGAGGTTGCAAAAACAAGTCAGGTGTGGAAGTAGGGTTGTGCAGTGAATGAATATCACTGACTGATGCTCACAGTAACATTCCGCTGTTAAGAGAGCCATGGCAGGTGCAGGTTAAGTGCTTGATGGTGTTGTAACACATTCTTGTTAACTTTTTATCTCCCAACAGAAGCTCGGCCTTCATCATGGTAAATAACCCTCTCCCCTTCCACCTTGAGGCACCATCACATGCTTCAGCCTGGCTGTGAGATCTGCAAATGTGTTATTCCC